>NC_058407.1:101048280-101051467 GCF_002201575.2 Neomonachus schauinslandi | reverse complement strand
ATCTATCTATCTATCTATCTATCTATCTATCTATCTATCTATCTATCTATCATCTATCATCTATCCACCACATCTTCTTTATCCATTCATTCATCCCTCAAGGGACACTTAGGTTGTTTCTATATCTTGGCTATTATGAATAATGTTGCAATAAACATGGAAGTTCAAGTATCTTTTCAATATACTGTTTTCATTTCCTTTGGATAGATACCCAGAACTGGCATTGCTGGATTCTATGTTAATACTATTTTTATTTTTTTGAGGAATCTCCAGATGTTTTCCATAGTGGCTGTGTCAATTTACATTCCCACCAGTAGGGCACAAGTGTTCCCTTTCCTCCATATCCTTGCCAAAACTTGTGATTCCTTATCTTCTTGATAATAGCCATTCTAACTGATATGAGGTGATGTCTCATTGTGGTTTTGATTTACATTTCCTGATAATTAGTGATGTTCATCATCTTTTCATGTACCTGTTGGCCATATGTATGTCTTCTTTGGAAAAAGGTCTGTTCAGTCCACTGCTCATTTCTTTTTTTTTTTTTTTTAAGATTTTATTTATTTATTTGAGAGAGAGAATGAGAGAGAGAGGGAGCATGAGCAGGGGGAGTGGCAGAGGGAGAGGGAGAAGCAGACTCCCGCTGAGTGGGGAGCCCGCCATGGGGCTCGACCCAAGGACCCTGGGACCATGACCTGAGCCAAAGGCAGACACTTAACCAATTCAGCCACCCAGGCACTCTTCCTCTGCTCATTTTCTAATTGAATTTTTTTTCTAGTGAGTTGTATAAATTCTTTATAATTTTGGATATTTTTTTTAAAGATTTTATTTATTTATTTCAGAGAGAGAGAATGAGAGAGAGCACATGAGAGGGGGGAGGGGCAGAGGGAGAAGCAGACTCCCTGCCGAGCAGGGAGCCCGGTGCGGGACTCGATCCTGGGACTCCAGGATCATGACCTGAGCCGAAGGCAGTCGCTTAACCAACTGAGCCACCCAGGCGCCCTATAATTTTGGATATTAATCCCTTATCAGATGTATGATGTGCAAATATTTTCTCCCACTCTATAGGTTGCCTTTTCACTTTGTTTCTTTTGCTGTTCAGAAGCTTTTTAAGTTTGATGTAGTTCCATTTGTCTATTTTGCTTTTATTGCTTGTGTTTTGGGAAGTTGATTTTTTTTTTTTTTTTAAGGATTTTATTTATTTATTTGAGACAGAGAGAATGAGAGGGAGGAGGGTCAGAGGGAGAGGCAGACTCCCTGCTCGTTGGGAAGCCTGCTTCTCCCTCTCCCACTCCCCCTGCTTGTGTTCCCTGTCTCACTGTGTCTCTGTCAAATAAATAAATAAAATCTTTAAAAAAAAAAAGTTACATTAAGTCATCTATCCCAACCCCCCCCAATTCCCACCCCCTACAATAGCCATTTATGGGTCACCTGCTCTGTGCCTAGCACCATACAAGATTCCTATCAGGAATTCACAGTCTTAAGGAGGATACATACAAGTAAACAGATAAATTACAGTAACAACACAGTGAAAGCCTTATATAGATAAGAAATTTGTCAACAAGAAAGACTGAAATGATACCAGGCAGGGAGCCCAGATTCTTGCAGAAGATTTCTTTCAGAACTTAAACAATGGTGCCTGTTTTTATTTCTGCCATTGATATGCAAATTATTTCCTCCCAGACTTTCATTAGCTTAAGAACAATTGCATGCAAACCAACTTCTGATTTTACTTGGCAACAAAGGAAACTGATATTTCATGAACAACTAAAATCTACAGGAATTCCCAGGTTACATTGAAGGCAATAATCTCAACTTACTTTACCTAATATTTTACCAGAACAGCCATAGCAATATAGGTTGCAATTCTCTGCCCACTGTTTGGTAGCTGTATTAATGAGTTGTGAAAGGACCAAACTGTAGTCATTCAGAGGGGAAGGGAAGCAAGCCACCTAAAAAAACCCAACACTACATATCTATGAGTTCCAGAATAAACAAATAAGGAACACCTCCTAATATATATGTAATAGATTAGCTCAACCTTAAGTTTAAACATAAGAAATTGCTGATATTCAACCTTTTTGGACCTGTAAAAATGTCTATTTCTTATGGTTCTAAGTGTATGTCAAGCAAAAGAAGAAATTCATCAGAAATAGGGAAGAATGGGGTGCCTGGGTGGCTCAGTCGTTAAGCGTCTGCCTTCGGCTCAGGTCATGGTCCCAGGGTCCTGGGATCAAGCCCCACATCAGGCTCCCTGCTCAGCGAAGAGTCTGCTTCTCCCTCTCCACTCCCCCTGCTTGTGTTCCCTCTCTAGCTGTGTCTCTCTCTCTGTCAAATAAATAAATAAAATCTTTAAAAACAAAACAAAACAAAAGAAATAGGGAAGAAAAATGGGCTAGATCAATGCAGAAGTCCTTCACTCTGCCTTCTAGGGTTCTTTTATATATATTATAGTATTGAGCACCTATTCTGTGCCAGCCTATCAGAGTTCAGTCAATTACCACATAGCGTCAAAGAAGACAGCATCATGGCTCAGCTGTGAAATGATACAGGGACAAGAAGCATCAGTCTTCCCATAACTTTTCTAAATTGCTTCTGTTAAATCATGAAATTCCAGTGTTGGAAAGGGACTCTGGAGGACATTTAGTCTCGGGCAGTAAATACAGAAAAGAGACAATTTCTCAGGATATAGATTTTTTTGTAATAAATGAGGTAATAAAGTTACTGTTGATCACTGACCCTCTAAAACATTGAAACCAAAGGGCAATCTTTTTTGGCTATAAAAAGCCTTCTCTCAGAGGAGCAATAATTGAGTTAATGGATACAGAACTAGACTTATTCTCTGTAGAAGCTATAAAACGCAGCAGAAATAATTGTTTTACATTTGTAGAGAGCCCTATAGCTTATAAAACTCTTTGCCGTAGCAATAATTATGTTTTACATTTGTAGGAAGACACAGTTTACAAAGCTCTTTCACTCACAAGATTTTATTTGATCTTTCCCAAAATTATATGAAGTGCATAAGCAGGTATCATCTCTGTTGTAAAGCGTTTCATTTTAACATAATTTCAGTCTTAAAGAAAAGTTGCCATAGCACAAAGAATTTGCATATACCCCACTCAGATTTTCCCACTGTTGACATTTAACCACATTTGCTTTATATCTGTTTGGTTGGTTTGAAAGTTGTCGT
>NC_058407.1:101003431-101048270 GCF_002201575.2 Neomonachus schauinslandi | reverse complement strand
AGCTAGTTTACAGATATTACTCAAATTTTGACAATTGTCCTCATACTGCCATTTACAGAAAAAGGAAATTTGAAATCACAGATTTTATTCAGTTTTCATTGTCTCCTTAGTCTTCAAGTCCTCAATTTTTCTTATCTTTCATGAGTCTGGCATTTTTAGGAGTACAGTCTAGTGATTTTCTACAATATCCCTCAATCTGAGCTTTTCTGTTTTGTGTCCGTTTTTCAGGTGAGGAAAATAAGACTCAAAGTTTGAAAGATGGACAATAAATGGAGAGAGTGACTCAAATTTTGGTCTTTTGACTTCAATATAATTGCCCTATACCTCCAAAATAATAACTTAATTCACTTATATGTATGTATAAGTTACTTTTGCATATATTCTAATAATCTGTCAAGATGGATGGGGGCGCCTGGGTGGCTCAGTCGTTAAGCGTCTGCCTTTGGCTCAGGTCATGATCCCAGGGTCCTGGGATCGAGCCCCACATCGGGCTTCCTGCTCAGCGGGAAGCCTGCTTCTCCCTCTCCCACTCCCCCTGCTTGTGTTCCTACTCTCGCTATCTCTCTCTCTGTCAAATAAATAAATAAAATCTTAAAAAAAAAAAAAAGATGGATGGTCAAACACCAGCTGCTTGACTATTTGCCATTTAAATTGAACCTTTGAATGGGGAGTGGGTAGTGATTTTCAAACTTTTCCGCAGAGGTGCTTCAAGGCAGAGAGGGTAAGCCTTCATAGTCCTACACCAATTTCTTTTTTTTTTTTTAAGATTTTATTTATTTATTTGACAGAGAGAGACAGAGCGAGAGAGGGAACACAAGCAGGGGGAGGGGCAGAGAGAGAAGCAGGCTTCCCGCTGAGCAGGGAGCCCGATGCAGGGCTCTATCCCAGGACCCTGAGATCATGACCTGAGCTGAAGGCAGATGTTTTAATGACTGAGCCACCCAGGTGCCCTAGTCCTACACCAATTTCATTAGAACAGAACCGCTGCATTTTCTCTGTTGGTTATATCTACAATTTCATTTTTTCAAAAAGGATACTTTTTCTAAGATTTTGAAAAATATTAAATGAGATGACCCTTAAGCTTATTTCAAGTAGTGCTGAACAGAAGAACAGAAGAATAGGTAAGAGAAGTAGAGGTAGAGACCTATACAAGCAAGAGGAAGAAAAAGAAAAAAAAAACCCAAATTACTAATATTACTTGAGAAAAAGCAATTTCTAAAAATTCAGCAAACTTCAAAATAATATTCCTAAGATATTACATTAGGTACAGCCTTCTACTGCCTAAGTTCTGATATCAGTTCAGACAGATACTAAATCCCAGTTCACATGCTGCTTCCTCCAAGAAGTCTTCCTGCTGACTCTTTAGAAGTAACATCTTCATTCACCTCAAATTCCGTTTTCTGGACTTTATATCATATACCATTTTTAGACATTTTAGACCCTTCGGTAGGGTCAAGCAATGCAGGAAGGGCCGTAGGAGCAGGGGAAGGAGTTGAGGGGCTAGAGAGATTCTGCCGTCTCTCTTACTCCAGGATACCAGTGGGCTACAGAAATGAAGGATCAGTAAACTCTGAAAATATATGAGGTTGCTGTTCTATCTGTTCTACATCCCCCCTTTCTGGCTCTAGAAGCATAAAGATTCAGTTCTTACACTGAGGTGACAACTCAGGTAGGAGAGATAGATTTTTAATATGCCTGGTTTAAGTGTGTACTGGGAGGCAGAGTCACAGAAACAATCGGCAGTACGGGAAGAGAGTAGAACACACAACTCACAGCAGGGTGCTCTAAGGTTATGGAATAATGTCCTTGTTATGAGATAGGACTCCACCCATCCTGTCTAAAGAATTATGCTCAGGGGAGGGGTAAAAAATAAATAAATAAAAAGAATTATGCTCAGGATAAAGTAGAATTTTAAAATCCCTGGGGTGCCTGGGGTCGGTCGGTTAAACATCCGCCTTCAGCTCAAGTCATGATCCCGGATTCCTGGGATCGAGTTCCATCCTACTCCCTGCTCAGAGGGAGCCTGCTCCTCCCTCTCCTTCTGCCTGCCGCTCCCCCATCTTGTGCTCCTTCTCTCTCCGTGTCAAATAAATACATAAAATAAAATAAATCTTTAAAAAATAAAATAAAATCCTGGAGCATGTTAGAAGGAGCTTGTTTGGTAAACACCAGGTGTTTTAATTAGTTAATGAATTTAAAGTGGGCTCTGTGCCCAACGTGGGGCTTAAACTCACAATCCTGAGATCAAGAGTTGCATGCTCTATGGACTGAGACAGCCAGGGCCCCAACAGCAGGTGTTTTAATATGAATAATTTGATTGTGGTGAGGTGACGAGGAAGTATCAGAATGCCAATCTGCTGTGCAGTTGTAGGTGGGATGGAAGGCATATACCAAGAGAAACAAAGAATGCCTCGGCTGCCATTTAAGCAATATATTTTTTCTATTTGCGGGGGCTGGGGGAAAGAGAAATGTGTAAATTTATAAAAAAGATAAAATCAGGGCACCTGGGTGGCTCAGTCGTTAAGCGTCTGCCTTCAGCTCAGGTCATGATCCCAGGGTCCTGGGATCGAGCCCCGCATCGGGCTCCCTGCTCGGCAGGAAGCCTGCTTCTCCTTCTCCCTCTGCTGCTTCCCATGCTTGTGCTCTCTCTCTCTGTCAAATAAATAAATAAAATCTAAAAAAAAAAAAAGAAAAGAAAACAAATACATAATTCATACGATCCAAAATTAGTATCATATTGCATTTACAGTATTTTAAAACTTTTTATTTGGAAATAATTCCAAACTTACAAAAAGTTGCAAAAATACAAAGAGCACACAGAATACCTGTCTACGCTTTACCCAGATATGTTTCTAGTTAACATTTTACTCCATCTGCTTTGTCATTTGTTTTCTTTGTCATCTGTCTCTACCTATAATCTACATCGATACAAAATGTAAGGGAGGGTCACATACATCATGGCTCTCTCTCTCTCTCTATATATATGTGTATATATATATATATATATATATATATACACATACTTCGATGTGTATTTCCTAAGACGAAGGATTTTTCTCCTGCGTAACGACAATTGTCAGCTTTATACATTTATAAATTTACACTGATTTAAGAATTTTATCTAATCTACCATCCATATTCCAATGTTATCGACTGAGCCAAAAATGTCCTTTCTAGCATTCCCACTGTCCAGCACACTCTAGGGTCAGGCATTGTAGGTGGTTGTCAAATCTCTTTAGCCTCCTTTTTTTCTGGGACATTTTCATAGCCTTTATCTTTTCTGACATTGATGTTTTGAAGAATACAGTGCCTCATGTTCCGGCCCCTCACACATACCCTTTTTCTTGTAATTGAACGCTCCTCATTTTGTTTGTCTGATGTTGCTTTGTGATTACATTGAGGTCACGCATTCTCTCTGGGACAGCACACAGGTGATGCTGTGTCTTTCTCAGGATATCACATCTGGAGACAATGTCCTGCTACCCTTCATTGGTAATGTTAATTTTGATCACCTAGTCAAGGTGTGCCCACTATACTCTTACTGTTTTTTCCCTCCTTTGCAACTTATAAGTTTATGGGGAGACAATTTCGGATCATGGAAATATTCCACTCCTCATCAAAATTTCCCCTGAGATTTAGCATCCATTGGTGATGTTTGCCTGCTTCGATCTTTACTGATGGTTGCCAAATGATAATTTTTCAACTCTGGCATTTCCTCGACATTTGCCAATTAGCCTTTCTCATTCTGCTAAAACAAGAGACCTCCCTTTTATTATTATTTTTTAATTCAGAAGGACTCATTAATTATTCTCAATTCAGTTTTTCCACATGTCAAAAAAGCCAGGTTATCTATTATCACCATCCTCACCCACCCCCCCTGCCCGCGCCCCGTACACATTCCATCTGGAGCTTGTCATCCTTTTCTCCACTCTGTACTGATAGGTCTCTGGCCTGCTGCTTAGCTGCCTTCCTGAGATTTTTACTTCATACCATCTCAGAAATTTCATGGCCTTTCTTCTGTGTTGGATCCTGTGCTTTTGTCTTTCTTCGTTTTGTTTTTGTTTTTAAAAAGTAGGCTCCATCCCAATGCGGGGCTTGAACTCATGACCCAGAGATCAAGACCTGAGCTGAGTTGGAAGCTCAACTGCCTGAACCACCCAGGCGTCCCCTCTTCCTAAGTCTTGTTTTACATTTTGATACATTCTCACCTTCCAAGAGAAGGTGGGTAACAAGTGAGTTTTTTTCTGAGGACATGTCTGTCCAAAAATATCTTTACTTTTACTCTCACTTTATTGATAGTTTGGGTATTGAATTCTAGGTTGGAAATTGTTTTCCCTCAGAATTTTGAAGGCTTTGCTTTAGTGTCTTTTAGCTTCTATTGCTGTGCAAGGGAAGCGCAAGGCCATTCTGATTCCTAATCCTTTTGGTGCTGGATACTTTGTATGTAATGATAGTTTTTCAGTACTCATTTTGGATATTTTCATTTAAGATATTTCCTCCACCTCTAATGACCTAAAATTTCTCAGCGTAGCTTCTTTTTAATTAATCATACCAAGCTATACTGTGGGTCCCTTCAATATGAAGATCTATAGACATATAGATATCTTTTCAGTTCTGAAAAGTTCTTTTGTGGTTTTTCTTTGTTAATTTCTTTTTTTTTTTTTTTTTACGATTTTATTTATTTGACAGAGAGAGAGACAGCGAGAGAGGGATCACAAGCAGTGGGAGTGGGAGAGGGAGAGGGAGAAGCAGGCTCTCTGTCGAGCAGGGAGCCCGATGCGGGGCTCGATCCCAGGACGCTGGGATCATGACCTGAGGCGGAAGGCAGACGCTTAAAGACTGAGCCACCCAGGTGCCCCTTCTTTGTTAATTTCTTCCTGGTGTTTTGTTATTCTCTTTTTCCAGAACAGCTATTTGTCAGATATTGGATTTCCTTGACTGATACTTTAATTTTCTTATTATTTCTCTTTTATTATCCATTGTTTTGATCAACTCTCTGGGAGATTTTCTTCACTTTATCTTCCAAAATTTTATGGGGTGATAGAGCCATGATGTATGTGACCCTCCCTTACATTTTATATCAATGTAGATTATAGGTAGAGACAGATGACAAAGAAAACAAATGACAAAGCAGATGGAGTAAAATGTTTGCCTTGTCTCTTGGTTTTACTTTTTCTTTCTTTCTTTCTTTCTTTTTTTTGATAGCTTTTATGTCAAAGTTATTCCTTGGATCTTTTACTGCCCTCACACTTAAGAATGAGCTATTAATCAGTTCATTTGAGACTTTGAGGGTATGGAAGCTCTTTGATTTACTTCATTGTAGGCAAGCTCTTAAAACTTATTTTATTCTAATTTAAAAATGTTTAGGGGCGCCTGGATGGCTCAGTAAGTTAAACCTCTGCCTTCAGCTCGGGTCATGATCACAGGGTCCTGAGATGGAGCCCTGCGTTGGGCTCCCTGCTCAGCGGGAAGCCTGATTTTCCCTCTCCTTCTGCTGTAACCCCTGCTTGTCCTCTCTCTAATAAATAAATACAATCTTTAAAAAATAAAAAATGTTTAATTGTGGTAAAATACACATAATATAAAATTTACCAGCTTAACCATTTTTAAGTGTACAGCTCAATAGTATTAAGTACATTCACATTGTTGTGCAACCAATCTCCAGAACTCTTTTCCTCTTGCAAAATGGAAATTCAATGTCCGTTAAATAACAACTGTGTATTTCCCCCTTACCCTAGCCCCTGGTAACACACTTACACTTTTCGTCTTTATGAATTTGACTACTTTAGGTATCTCCCATAAGCAGAATTGTACAGTATTTGTCTTTTTGTGACAGGCTTAATTCACTTAGCATAATGTCCTTAAATTTCATCCATATTGTACCAGGTATCAGAATTTACTTCCTTTTTAAGGCTGAATCATATTCCATTGTATGTATTTACCACATTTTGCTTATCCACTCATCTGTCAATGCACACTGGGGTTGCTTTCTCCTTTTGGCTATCGTGCATAATGCTGTTATGAACGTAGGTGTACAGATATCTCTTTAAGACTATGCCTTCAATTCTTTCGAGTATATACATGGAAGAATTGCTGGGTCATATGGTAATTCCATTTTTAATTTATTGAAGAACCATTATATGGCTTTCTTTCTTTTTTTAAAGATTTTATTTGTTTATTTGACAGAGAGCACAAGTAGGCAGAGAGGCAGGCAGAGGGAGAGGGAGAAGCAGGCTCTCTGCTGAGCAGGGAGCCTGACAGGGGGCTTGATCCCAGGACCCTGGGATCATGACCTGAGCCAAAGGCAGATGCCCAACAGACTGAGCCACCCAGACGTCCCCATTATATGGTTTTTCCATGGTGTTTGCCCCATTTTACATTCCTACCAATAGGGCACAAGGGTTTCAATTTTTCTACACTCATCAACACCGAGTATTTTCTATTTTTAAAATTACTATTAGCCATCGTAATGGGTGTAGGCAAGTTGTTTTATGTGTATAGTTTTGGACCCTGCTTTTTGCACAGAAAACGATCTTGGACATTTTTGCATGTCAATGGACATTTTTCTAAACATGATTTTTAATGGCTGTATTTTTTTAAAGACTTTATTTATTTGTGAGAGAGAAAGAGCAAGAGAGAGAGAAAGAGAGAGAGAGCACACTAGCAGGGAGGGCGGAATGGGCAGAGGGAAAGGGGCAGAAGGAGCAGGAGAGGCAGTCTTCCCACTAAGCAGGGAACCGAACATGGGCTTGATCCCAGGACCCCAGGATCATGACCTGAGCTGAAGGCAGATGCTTAACCGACTAAGCCACCCAGGCGCCCCTAATAGCTGTATTATTGAACAGATCCCATAATGTGGTATTTTAATTTGTTTCCAGTAATTTTTAGGGTATAAATCTTTGTGTACATCCCTGATATTTTCTTTAGTTGATAAGGTCCTGGAGGTTGAATTCCTGCGTCAGAGTGTGTATATATATATATATATACGTATATATATATGATTTTATTTATTTACTTGAGAGAGAGAGAACAAGCGGAGGGGAGAGGCACAGAGAGAGGGAGAAGCAGACTCCTTGCTGAGCAGGGAGTCAGACGCAGGGCTTGATCCCAGGGATCCGGGACCCGAGCCGAAGACAGAAGCTCAACCATCTGAGCCACTCAGGATCCCCTGGAGGGTATATATTTTTGTCATATATATATTGTCTGATTGCTTTTCTGAAAGGTTGCATCAGTATATATTCCTACCAGCAGTGCAAAAGTATCATCTACACTGAATTAATAATTATCAGAAATATTAATTAATTATTTTTATTTTTTTAGATTTTATTTATTTATTTGACAGAGAGAGACACAGCGAGAGAGGGAACACAAGCAGGGGGAGTGGGAGAGGGAGAAGCAGGCTTCCCGCTGAGCAGGGAGCCAGACGCGGGGCTGGATCCCAGGACCCTGGGATCATGATCTGAACTGAAGGCAGATGCTTAACGACTGAGCCACCCAGGTGCCCCTAATTAATTAATTATTTTAAAGTAAGCTCTTCACCCAATGTGGGGCTTTAACTTATGACCCTGAGATCAAGAGCCCCACGCTCTACCAACTGAACCGGTCAGGCACCCCTCAGACATTATTTTAATGTATGATCATAAATACAAGGTCAGCAAGAATATACATCAACTGATAACAATGGTTGACTTTGAGAATAGGATGGGTTTTGATGTATGAGTGGTCAAATAAAATGTTGGATTTATTTTTATTGTTTGTATTTTTCAGTAAGAATGTAATCATATAATACTTGTATAAAATATTTTAATTTCCTAATTTAAAACAGAAATGAGTGAAATGATACACTTATTTTAGTATGCATGTCTTTTTTACTTTTATTAAAGTTAAACCTTTTTTCATATTTATTATATTTATCCTTTTGTGACATACCTACTTATTTCATTTGCCTGTTATTATTAGAACTTTTTATACATAAACTCTCTACCATTCATGATATTTCCCCTTTTTCTTGTTAACTTCTAAAGTTTATTTTATTTTCAACTTCCAGGAGTTTAAAAAGTTTTATGTAGGTAGTTACATTTGTCCCTCTCTTACTTTACGATTTTTGTCTCATTTTTATACGTAGAAAGTCCTCCATTCTGAGGTCGGATACTCATCTGTGTATCTTTTACTTTGTTTTATGTGTACCTTTGTGTTTAACATTTCACTCTTGAATTCAATTGTAATTTATTTTAGTGTATGTTTTGATAAGGAATCTAACCCAAACGGTTAACTAATCGTCCCAGCACCATTTTAAAAGTAAACCATTCCTGTCTTGGTTGATTTGAAATGCCACCTTTACCAAATAAATTGTTCATGCATTGGATCTGATTCTAGGCTTTTTACTCAGCTTCCGATGGTGTTACTGGGAAGAGTGAGTAGTCATCCAGGAAATGACTTGCTCTGGAGTATTGCTGCTCAGATAATGAACCTTCTGGTTAAAAGGGGTGTATTGAAACAACCAATTTGGAAACGTAAGAGAATGATTTTGTTGGAGTTCTTAAATACTTAAGACGGGGTTGTCATGACTAAACATTTTAATCTTGTTTTTGAACACTGCTAATAGGATGTGCAGTCATCATCCAGTTGCAAGGCATAGTTCCAAGGGCCATTCTAAAGAACTCCCTTCCTCCTTGTCGGCACACTCTCATTTCCCTCCGGTCCCAGCTAATTTAAGAAGCCATCAGGTGATGAGTGTGTGTGTGCGCGCGGGGCAGTGGCAGGAGAGGAAGCTGGCTTAGTGAGCAAACATGTCCACACTGCCTCGGTTTGCTGTGCCTGCCTGGTGTGGAATCTATAAAGGCCTCTGATGACCATTCTTTTTTTTATTTTATTTATTTGACAGAAACACAGCAAGAGAGGGAACACAAGCAGGGGAAGTGGGAGAGGGAGAAGCAGGCCTCCCGCTGAGCAGGGAGCCCGACGCCAGGCTCGATTCCAGGACCCCGGGATCATGACCTGAGCCGAAGGCAGACGCTCAACGACTGAGCCACCCAGGTGCCCCATCTGATGACCATTCTTAAGAAGACTTAAAAGCATGTTTTTCTGGGTGCCTGGGTGGCTCAGTTGGTTGAGCGACTGCCTTCGGCTCGGGTCATGATCTTGGGGTCCTGGGATCGAGTCCCACGTCGGGCTCCCTGATCAGCAGGGAGTCTGCTTCTCTCTCTGACCCTCCCCCCTCTCATGCTCTCTATCTCATTCTCTCTCTCAAATAAATAAATAAAATCTTAAAAAAAAAAAAAAGCATGTTTTTCTTTTCCTGCAGTATCCCTCGCGTGCACGGACGGATTCTGAGAAGTTCCTACCCTGCCCCATAGCCGCATTCTATCTGGGGATTGGGTTTGCGCGGTCTCTCAGTAAGGCGCTGCAATGCCCCTCGTGAGCCCGCCGAGTCCGCCAGGGGGCAGCAGAGACCTGGGCGGCCGCAAAAGTAGAGGGCATGCGGGGGAGATGGAGGCAGAGGGAGCGACGCGGAGAGATCAGCTTTGGCACGTCGAGGTCAGCGTCGCGCTGCCAGCTTGCTTTACGGCTTTCGGCAGATTGCCTTGCGGCTCTTCTCCCCTTCCGACTTGATTTTCGGCTCCTCCTCCTGTCCTTCCCGCCCGCCCCGGGCTCGCTCTCGTTTTGGACCTTCTTCCCAGGGTTCTCTTGCAGTTCCTTCCCAGTCTCCTCTGCGCGGCTCTATCTAAACTCCCTTCCCCTTGCATTTAACCTAGACCGAGCTCCCTGCGTGCACCGCGCGCTGCCCGAGGCGCGTAAGTGGCGGGGTGGGGGGAGGGAGGACGGCCCAGTTGGGGTGGTTCCGGCCGGCGGCTGTGGAGCGTGGGGCTGCGTAGATTCTGAGTAGATCGGTTCGGGCGGCGGTTGAGCTCGTTTTGCGGGCTCCAAAAGAGTGATCCTGAGTCCAGGGCCTGTACTAGTTAGTACAGTAGGGTTCAGGGTCAGGGCTTACTGGGAGGGACAGGAGTACAGGAGACTTGGACCAACATCCCGAGACCCCACGACGGGGTGCAGGCGGCGTACTGTTAATTGTGACGGTCCGGTGCACTGGCGCGAGACCTCCCAAACGCTGCTTGTTGACAGGAGTGAAGGGTGCTGAAGTTTGTGTCTGTAGCTAGGCGGAGTTGGGAGGAGTGGCCGCAGTTGGGAAAGAATTACCCATTTCAAAGGAATTTGACATTCAAGTTTAGCCACATATTTAGCCTTATGAAGGCTAAAAAAACCTATGAGGTTTTTTTTTTTTTAAATTGAGATACAATTCACATATGATTAAATTCATCCGTTTAAACAGTTCGAGGGTTGTGCAACCATCACCATTTTCTAGTCCCATAACATTTGTATCACCCCGAAAAGAAACCCACAACTCGTTAGCCGGGGCTTCTCATTTGTCCCTGTCCCCTCCCCCCCCCACTCATCTACTTTTTGTCTCTGAATTTGCCAATTCTAGATAAGTGGAATCCTACGGTTTGTTTTTGTGTGGGGGGGCTTATTTCACCTAACATAACGTTTTCAAGGTTCATCCATGTTGTAGCATTGTCAATACTGCACTCCTTTTTATGGCTGAATAATAATAATCCTTGGTAGGGGTATACCACATTTTTTTGCTCCATTAGTTGATGAGCATTTGGGTTGTTTCTGCTTTTGGCTTCCTAGACCTTTTAAGGTCTGAACTCAGTCTGAGACACATTTTTATTTGTTATTTATTTATTATTATTTTAAAGATTTTATTCATTCATTTGAGACACAGCATGAGCAGGGGGAGAGGCAGAGGGAGAGAGAGAAGCAGGCTCC
The DNA here is from genome assembly GCF_002201575.2 of Neomonachus schauinslandi. Lineage (NCBI taxonomy): Eukaryota > Metazoa > Chordata > Mammalia > Carnivora > Phocidae > Neomonachus > Neomonachus schauinslandi. Next base: position 101,037,440 of record NC_058407.1, on the reverse strand, counting down.
CCCCAAAGCCAGGAGCTGGATGTAGGGCTCGGTCCCAGGACCCTGGGATCATGACCCCAGCCGAAGGCAGACGCTTAACCATCTGAGCCACTCAGGCGCCCTGAGACACATTTTTAAACGAGTCCATTCTTTCTCCGCATGGCCATGATCTTCCTTTATCATTTTCTCTCTGGAGAGTTCTAACAGACTCCTAACTGATCCCTCCCTCAATTATTCACTGTTGACAAAGAGCCTTCTGACACCTGAATATAATCTCATCATTCTCAGCTTAAAATTTCCATTGCTCTCCCAAGGTTTATAAACTAATGTTTCAGGCTTTTTAAGGTGGCTTATATTACCCTTCATGATCATGCCCTGCCTATCCTTTTTTTTTTAATTTAAAGATTTTATTTATTTATTTGACAGAGAGAGAACATAAGCATGGGGAGCAGGAGAGAGAGAAGCATGGGGAGCAGTAGAGAAGTTCTACTCCACTGAGCAGAGGGCGGGATGCTGGGCTCGATCCCAGGACTCTGGGATCATGACATGAGCTGAAGGCGGACACTTAACCGATTGAGCCACCCAGGTGCCTCCTGTCCTGTCTTTAGTAAAGATGAGAAAAGGTCAGACAAAAGAGGAAGATTCCTGTATGTAACATGCCTCATTCCCTCTTACTCCTTCCTCCCTCCACTTATAATTAGAAATGCTTTTAGGTGAGAAGGAAGTAGATAAGAATAAAAACATTTTTACAAATCTTGTTGATCTTCTTAATATCTCTCGAATTCATCCATTTCTTGCTCATAGCCCCTGCCTGGTTCAAGCTCTTTCCCTTTCCATCCCACAATTTTTTTTTTTTTTTCTTGAGAGGGTGGTGGAGGGGCAAGGGAGAGAGAATCTTAAGCAGGCTCCACGCCCAGAGCAGAGCCCAATGTGGAGCCCAACCGGGGGCTCAATCTCACAACCCTGAGCCAAAATCAACAATCGGAGCTTAACTGACTGAGCCACCTAGGTGCCTCTGTCCCACAAATCTTTTCTTGGTCCTTTGATTTTTTTTCTCTGAGAAAATATCTATCAGAAGAGTTCTTGGGTCATATGGCAGGTGCATGTTTAATTTCTAAAGAAATTATCAGTTCTTTTCCAAAATTACAAAACATAAGGCTCCTAGAAGAAAATATAAAAGAATATCTTCATGACCTGGGCGTGTGCAGGGGTTTCTTAGACAAGACTTAGAAAGCAGTACCCACTTAAAAAAAATGTGATTACATCAAATTTAAAACTTCTCATCAAAGACCACTCTAAGAAAATGAATAGGCAAACATCAACACCTACCTAACAAAAGACTGATCTCCAGGGTATAAAAAGAGCCATTAGGGTTCAAGGCCTGGGGATAATCCTCTGTGGCCTGCTGTTCTACCCTCTGAACCTAAGTCATGATTCTTTATTCATGGAGGGTAGCATGTGCTTACAGCTGAATAGTTTTATCATTCTTTTTCCAGCCAACGGTGTATGAGAATTCCAGTAGCTTCACATCCTTGCCAAGTTTTGGTGCTGTAGTCTTTATTTTTAGCTATTCTGGAGGGTATGGAGGGGTATGTCATTATGGTTTTAATTTTAGTCCTTGATTACTAATGATGTTGAACACTTTCTGGGCTTGTTGACATTTGGATATCTTCCTTTAAGCGCCTGCCCGGATTTTTGACTACTTAAAATTGGGGTTTTTGTCTTTATTATTGAGTTGCAGGAGTTATATCTTTTTTATATCCTGGATATCAGTCTTTTATGGTTGCGTATCCATTTTCGTAGAGTGCTCTTTGATAAGCAAAGTATTACATTTTGGTGTAGTCATATTTATCTTTTTTTTTTTTATTGTCACTGCTTTCTGAGTCTTGTCTAAGAAATCTTGACCACCTCTAGGATGTGAAGATATAGTTCTATATTTTCTTCTAGAAATTTTACGGTTGTAGCTTTTATATTTAGGCCTATGATCCATCTCTAGTTTTTGTGAATTGTGTGAAAAATACTTCCTGGAAAATATAAAATTTTTTCCCCATATGGATATCCAGTTGTCCCATCATTTGTTGAAAATGCCATTGCATTACATTTGTATCTTTGCAATTCAGATTGCCATTCAGATGACTGTATAAATGGTGGTGAGTTTCTGGGCTTTTTTTTTCTGTTCCACTGATCTTTTTTTTTTTTTTTTTTAAAGATTTTGTTTATTTGACAGAGAGAGACACAGCGAGAGCAGGAACACAAGCAGGGGGAGTGGGAGAGGGAGAAGCAGGCTTCCCGCGGAGCGGGGAGCCTGATGCAGGGCTCGATCCCAGGACCCTGGGCTCATGACCTGAGCCGAAGGCAGACGCCTAACTTCTGAGCCACCCAGGCGCCCCTCATTTTTTTTTTTTTTTTAAAGATTTTATTTATTTGCGAGAGAGAGAATGAGAGACAGAGAGCATGAGAGGGAGGAGGGTCAGAGGGAGAAGCAGACTCCCTGCTGAGCAGAGAGCCCGATGTGGGACTTGATCCCGGGACTCCAGGATCATGACCTGAGCCGAAGGCAGTTGCTTAACCAACTGAGCCACCCAGGCGCCCCGCCCCTCATTTTTTTTTTATTAAAGATTTACTTATCTTAGAGAGAGTGCGTGCAAGAGTAGGGGGAGGGGCAGAAGGAGAGGGAGAGGGAGAGAATCTCCAGTAGACTCCCCGCTGAGCACAGAGCTCAATGCAGGGCTTGATCCCACAACCCCAAGACCTTGACCCTGAAACCTGACCTGAGCCAAAACCAAGAGTTGGTCACCTAACCAACTGAGCCACCCAGGTGCCCCACCACTGATCAATTCTTATGTCAGTTTTAGTTACTTTTTTATTTATTTATTTTTTAAATTATTAACATATAATGTATTATTTGTTTCAGTGATAGTTTTAATTACTTCAATTTTAATTACTGTAGCTTTATAGTAAGTCATGAAGTCACATAGTGTAGGTCCTACAACTTTGTTGTTTTTCAAGATTGATTTGGACAGTCTAGTTCCTTTGCATTTCCATATCAGTATTAGAATCATTTTATCAATTTCTTTCTTTCTTTTTTTTTTTTTAAAGATTTTATTTATTTATTTGACAGAGAGACACACAACGAGAGAGGGAACACAAGCAGGGGGAGTGGAAGAGGGAGAAGCAGGCTTCCCGCTGAGCAGGGAGCCTGATGCGGGGCTCGATCCCAGGACCCTGGGATCATGACCTGAGCCGAAGTCAGACGCTTAATGATTGAGCCACTCAGGCGCCCCCATTTTATCAATTTCTATGAAAAAGTCTGTTATGGTTATGACTGGGATGACATTTAATCTTTACATCAATTTGGGAAAAATTAACATTTCAATGGTATTGACTCTTAAAATCTATGAGCATGGTATATCTCCCTTTTTACTAGGTCTTAGTTGCTTTTAGTACTGTTTGTAGTTTTCAGTGGGGAGATCTTATACATCTTTCATTAAATTTATTCCTAAGTATGCCTTTTTAATTCTATTGTAAGATGGAGTCATCATTTTTATTGTTATTTTGTATATAATGTGCCATTTTTCTTTGTTTCCCAGATTTTCTCTTTATTTTTGTTTTCAGCAGTTTGCCTACAATGTGTCTAGGTGTGATTTTCTTTGTGTTTATCCTGCTTGAGGTTTTCTGACCTTAAATCTAAAAAATTTATTCCTGTCACCCAATTTAGGAAATTTCAAGTCATTAAATTTTGTTGTTGTTGTTTTTGTTTTCCATTCTCTTTAACCTTTTCTTTTGGGACTTCAATTATATTTGTGTTAGCTGTTTTTATATTATTCCACAGGATCCTGAGACTCTTTCATTATTTTCAGTCTGTCTTTTTCTCCTCTTCAGATTATATAATTTCTATTGCACTATCTTCAAGTTCACTGACTCTTTTTTATCTTTAATTTTGTATTTTGTGAACAGGATTGATAGATGATTTACGAGATTCCGTGTTCAAGAACAGTTCCTATTCTTTTGTAAGTGTAGTGAGTATGGTTTCTTTACTAGAAGGCAAAAAGCCAAAAAAGGGGACATGGTTATATGTCCTTTGACTTTTAAATTTTCTCTTGTCTTATAGGGTCTATACTCTGCACTCTCCGCCCTTCACAGCACAGTTTCAAAAGGCAGCTCATTCCTTTTTGCCATCTTCTCCCCAGAAACATGGGCTTTCCAATACTGCCTCCTTGTGTTGTGTATACACTTTTTTTCCTGGACTGCTCTGACCTACCAGAACTCTCTGTCAGTATCTGCATACTTAGTGTGGGTTTTTTTTTCCCGGGAGCAATTTAGGTCCATCTTAGGCTCTCCATCCTACTCCTCTCTCTCTCCTATGCATTTCTCTTCCCATCTATGTCCCACCTTACTCTCCTTGAAGAGTTAGGATGTGTGTTTGAGAAATTTCTCCACCAGAAGTTGATGTTTATTTTTTCTAATTCCAGGCAGTTTGAAGCTTGCAGTATTTTCAGTCTTCTAATTATATTACAAGATATGGGATATTTGTGGTTTTATTTGTTTCTCTTTTTGGTCTGCATTAGATGTATTGGGATATTTGGATTTACGTAGCTACCATATCTGTGGCTATGCAGGAAGTCTTTCCTAACATTTTATTTTGAAACATTTGAAGCCTTTGGAAAAGTTATACAAGGGATGCCTGCATATCCTTCACCTAGATTTATAAATTTGTTACTTTGCTTTATCTTCCTCTCCTCCTCTTTGCGCACACACACACATTTTATTAGTTGAATGATTTGAGAGTAAGTTGCAGAAAACATGACAATTCACTCATACTACTTCCTCATATATAAGAATGAGATCATTCTCTTACATAACTGTGACACAAGTTTAACAACAATGCAATACCATTGAATAATATGCTGTCCATCGTCAGAATCACCTCTGTCCCAGACTATCCTTTACAGCTTTTTTTTTCTGATCTAAAATCCTCTCAAGGACCACACTGTAGTTGTTGTTGTGCATTGTGTGTCTTTAGTCTCTTGATCTAGAAGAGTTCACTTGCTTTATTTTTTGAGACATTGACATGGTTTGAGTCCAAGCCTTGTAGATTTCAACTTATTTATTTCCTCTTGATTAGAGTCATGATTAAATTAGTAGGAATACTCCCTAAGTGATGTTTTGACCTTTTCATTGTATCCATCAGGAAGCTTATCATGGGACTATTATTGGTGACATTATGTTTGATTACCTGATTAAGGTAGCATCTGTTAGATTTCTCCATTGTAAAGGTATCTTTTGCTCCCCCTACATTTTTCTTCAAATGTAAGTAGCTTATCTGAGAGAAGAGTCCAGGATGTACTGGTAGAGGAGAGGGGAGTGAGACAGGAAAGAAAAGGCAGTCATCAGAGGGTGAGGGTGCATGGTCAAGCCAGTTACCACCAGTGGGCAACCAAACCTAATTTCACTGGGGAACTCGAGCCAATGTAGAACTCACAGCTCAGTGTTATCTCACAAAATGGGTAAGAGATCTAGGGTCTCCCATCAGTCAGTGTTGGAGGGCTGCTCCCAAGGGCATCGGTTCTCTGGCTCTTCCAACTTACCATGAACAGGTACAAAATGGGCCCTAGATGCCAAAAAAGGCCCTCAGATAAAGAGATACATATGTTGGCATTCGGCGGTTAGGCCAGGGCGCATGTTTGTGGTAAGAGCTGAAGGGAGAGTTGGCAGAACATCCATGGTATCTCTGTATCTGGGGACCCCAGAACCTAGACTTGAGGCAAAACCTTATGTGCTATGATTTCTTCAGGAAGCAGAAGTAAGGGAAAGGGAGATTGAGGAGAGAAGGAAGAGTAAGTCAGTTCAAGGGTACATTTCCAAGCTGGCCACCCCTTGGTAACAAGTACAACTGACTGCTTGATCTCCTAACGCTGTCTCTCAGGAGCGTGTATTAAGTTCCGTATCCCAGGACAACCCCCCCCAAAGAAAGGAGGGAGAAGAATTTACCCCTCAGCTTCTGTATCTCATTGGTAAAAGGTTTGCTGCATGGTATATTCCCTCCCTCAGACTTCCAGGTTGTGCATGTGTGGGCATCAGGTGGGTCCCACAGGTTCTCACACCTTCAAGGTGAGAGGGAAGCCAGGGGTGGGAGGGAGGCATCCAGCATGAGCAGGAAGTAAGGGACCAGTGGTGGTGCCTCTGTGCATTCAGTTAGAACTCATGCATATTTGGTCTACCTCATGGCAACCGGGGTAGAAAAAGTGGTCAGGGGCCTCAGAGACAGGCAAGGCCAAGAAGATTTGAGCGGCTGCGTAAGATACGCCTGATAAATTTGGATTCTACTTTTGTTTAGCAAGTATGCACATACATACACACACACATAAAATATACACACATAAACTCAATCACATATAAAAAAAGACAGTTATCTGTTAACTGGTGGTGATCCAAATTTTACTTCCGTATTTTTTGATATATGTGTAAAGCTTTCTACAATAAAGATATTTTAATTTTATAATAGGAAAATGGTTGTAGACAGTTTTACAAAGGAAGGCAGTCAACTTTTTCTCAAAGTAGTAACTGGCAGGGAAAAAAAAGAATGATTCCGTGTTTTATTTTATGGGCAGAGATGAAGTTGTCCTTTTCTGTGATAAAAGGTTGACTCTTCTAAGATACTGTTTAGAAAAGTAGCAAGTTGCTTTTTTTTTTTTTTAAGATTTTATTTATTTATTTGACAGAGAGAGACACCGCGAGAGAGGGAACACAAGCAGGGGGAGTGGGAGAGGGAGAAGCAGGCTTCCCGCCGAGCAGGGAGCCTGATGCGGGGCTTGATCCCAGAACCCTGGGATCATGACCTGAGCCAAAGGCAGACGCTTAACGACTGAGCCACCCATGCGCCCCAGCAAGTTGCTTTTTAAGTGTGATAAGTGTAACTCTTGCTTTATAAAATCAGTTTCTAAAGAATTAAAAAATATACTTTGTCTCTGTATCCTACACTATGTACTTCATCCTCCATCCATTCATTCATTTAATCACTCACGAAACACTTCCCTCCCTGACCCCTTACTAGGAACAAGGTACCATGCTACTCACTGGGGGGGCCAAGAAGAATCCAAGAATCTTCTGCCTTCTAGGGGCTCACACTGGAGGGGGGGAAAACGGATGCAGAAGAGACAGTATTCACCAAATGCTTTCTTACATTTCCTAGCCTCCATTGCAATTAAGTTGGAGCCTTGTGACAAGTTCTGTCTGGTGAACTGTGACCACAAGTGATGCATATCACTTCTGGCCTAAGGCAGCTATGAACTGGTGTGACTTTAACAACTTTCTCCCCTTGCAGTGATGACCTTGGAGGTCACATGTGTTTAGATGACACAGCCACGGGATGGGCAGGGCCCCAGACTGGGTTAGATCCTGCCTGAAGGAGATATAAACCTTGATTGTGTTGTTATTCTCCCTCCTTTTTTTTATTGTGGCAAAATATACATAACTTAAATTTTTAACCATTTTAACCATTTTTAAGTGTGCAACTCAGTGGCATTAGGTACAGTCCCAGTGTATAGCCTTTTATTTATTTATTTATTTTTTAAAGATTTTATTTATTTATTTGAGAGAGAGAATGAGAGAGAGAGAGAGAGCACATGAGAGGGGGGAGGGTCAGAGGGAGAAGCAGACTCCCCGCCGAGCAGGGAGCCCGATGCGGGACTCGATCCCGGGACTCCAGGATCATGACCTGAGCCGAAGGCAGTCGCTCAACCAACTGAGCCACCCAGGCGCCCTAGCCTTTTATTTTTAACAAATAAGTGAACAAGTGCTCATTTGAAGCTTTGTGAGTCTCCCCCACAACTTTTTAGTACCCAGTGATGATTTTTGCTGGATACTGTTATTATCACATAATATTATTTTATTTTTTAAAGATTTTATTTATTTAGTTATTTATTTATTTTTTTTAAAGATTTTATTTATTTATTAGAGAGAGAGAATGAGAGAGCACAAGAGGGAAGAGGGTCAGAGGGAGAAGCAGACCCCCCGCTGAGCAGGGAGCCCGATGCGGGACTTGATCCCGGGACTCCAGGATCATGACCTGAGCTGAAGGCAGACGCTTAACCATCTGAGCCACCCAGGCGCCCCAAGATTTTATTTATTTGAGAAAGAGAGTGAGTGAGAGAGAGCACGAGCGGGGGGAGGAGCAGAGGGAGAGGGAGAAGCAGACACCCCGCTGAGCAGGGAGCCTGATGCAGGGCTCTATCCCAGGACTCCAAGATCATGACCTGAGCCGAAGGCAGACGCCCAACCAACTGAGCCACCCAGTGCCCCTTATCACATCATTTTATTTATTTATTTATTTATTTATTTTAAAGATTTTATTTATTTATTTGAGACAGAGAGAATGAGAGACAGAGAGCATGAGAGGGAGGAGGGTCAGAGGGAGAAGCAGACTCCCCGCTGAGCAGGGAGCCCGATGCGGGACTCGATCCCGGGACTCCAGGATCATGACCTGAGCCGAAGGCAGTTGCTTAACCAACTGAGCCACCCAGGCGCCCATCACATCATTTTAATACGACACATTTATGAGGTTGATTTTACTAATATTCCCTTTTACAGATGAGGAAATTGGAGCACAGAAAGTTTAAGTAATTGCCCAACTTAAATAATGTATTATGTATTAGGTGGGGTGGGATATTGAACCACGTCTGACTGTAACGTTCAAAGCATGCTTTATAGCAGGGGTTGGCACACTATGGCCTGTGGCCCAAATCTGCCACCTGTTTTTGTGATAAAGTTTTATTGGGACACAACCACACCCATTTGTTTACATATTATCTTTGGCTCAGAGGCCCAAGTTGCATAGTTGTGACAGAGACCATGTAGCCTGCCAAACCTAAGATACTTAGTATCTGGTACTTTAAAGAAAAGGTTTGCTGACCTCTGCTTTATATAACAGGTCTTTAAATTTTTTATTCTAATTTTTATTAAAATAATACATGTACATATTGGAAAGTGAAATAGTGCTAAAAGTTTTATTTGGAAAAAGATCCCTGCTACACTATTCTCCACCCCAGTCCCACCCCTCGGAGACAGATCCGCTGCATTCTTTTCTTTCTTTTTAAGTAGGGACTCGAACTCATGACTCTGAGATCAAGACCTGAGCTGAGACCAAGAGTCGGACACAACCAACTGAGCCACCTGGGGGGAGGGGGGAGGGTAGAGGAGAAGCAGACTCCTCGATGAGCAGGGAGCCTGATGTGGGACTTGGTATCAGGACCTGAGTTGAGGCAGACGCTTAACTGACTGAGCCACCCAGGCACCCTCCCCACTTGGTTTTTTTTAACTATTTTTTCTGGCATTTACAATTGCATTCTAAATATGATCCTTATTCTACTATTTCCTGTTGTAACAATTTTAAATTGTTGGGTTTTTTTTTTTTAAAGATTTTACTTATTTATTTGACAGAGAGAGACACAGCGAGAAAGGAACAGAAGCAGGGGAAGTGGGAGAGGGAGAAGCAGGCTTCCCGCCGAGCAGGGAGCCCAATGCCGGGCTCGATCGCAGGACCCTGGGATCATGACCTGAGCCGAAGGCAGACGCTTAACGACTGAGCCACTCAGGTGCCCCTGTTGGTTGTTTTTTTTTTAAAGTAATCTCTGTGCCCAACGTGGGACTTGAACTCACAACCCGAGATCAAGAGTCTAGTACTCTATCAGCTGAGCCAGCCAGGCACCCAACGTGTTTTAATAGATTGTGTGTGTGTATGTGTGTGTGTATGTGTGTGTTCCAATTTCTCCACATCCTCAACTAACATGGGTTATTCTCTGTCTTTTTTATTGTAGCTATACCAGCATATGTGAAGTGTTTCTTTTTTTTAAAGTTTTTATTTAAATTTCAGTTAGTTAACATACGGTATAATATTAGTTTCAGGTATATAATATATTGATTCTATTTTAACAATTTTTTGTTTTATTTTTTTAAGTTTATTTATTTATTTAAATACTCTCTACTCCCAACATGGGGCTTGAACTCACGACCCCAAGATCAAGAGTCGCATGCTCTTCTGACTGAGCCAGCCAGGCGCCCCTGTTATAACCATTTTAGACAATTAACCTAGTGTAGGCCACCCTTCTACTTTTTCAGTGCCAGATTAGAAATAATTGATCATTCTTAGTTGAAATGTAGTGTTTTGTGATCATTTAAATAATCTTTTGCATTTTCATCATACTGTACATAAGAAAGTTGAGACGCACTTAGCAATAGCTAACCTTTTAGGACTTCTTGCGTGTGCTATTCTAATGCAGTTTTCAAGCAGTATCATGTTAATCTCGACAGAACCCGTAGGAAATGCAGGTATTATTCCTTTGTCCATTTTCTAGATGAGAGAACATCCTTTAGAGAGATTGTGTCATTTTTTCCCTTAGTCAAGCACCTAGTGGGTGTATAGCCAGAAACTGACATTTAGAACTTGAGCCCCTAAACGGTATATTGCGGCGCCATGGGAGCGTCCTGCCACCTAACATTCCTAGATCTGTAGTTTTACTGTCAGCAAATAACCTGAAGACTACAGCAAGCAAGTTTGCTGAGGCACAACTTTTTTTTGCCAAGTACTGTTTATTTTGCACACACCCATAGCCAGTTTGCACCGAGTGATTTCATTTTACAAAAGGAGGCAAGGGTTGGGTGGTGTCAAGAAAGGTGACCTGTGGGGCGCCTGGGTGGCTCAGTCATTAAGCGTCTGCCTTCGGCTCAGGTCATGATCCTAGGGTCCTGGGATCGAGCCTCGCGTCAGGCTCCCTGCTCAGCGGGAAGCCTGCTTCTCCCTCTCCCCCTCCCCCGCTTATGTTCCCTCTCTTGATGTGTCTCTCTCTGTGTCAAATAAATAAATAAAATCTTTAAAAAAAAAAAAAAAAGAAAGGTGACCGGTAGAAAAGAATAGGCAGACAAACATTGGGAGCACATAATTTAAAATTTTTTTTGAACACACCAAAGAATCCTGCAGTGCTGCCCGCAGCGGCTGCAATCCTGGGCCACACGTGTGCACACTCCTTTGCAACTGGTCCGGTGACTGCAGCACCTTTCATTTCGCCTTTACTGTTCACTGTGACCCCCACGTTACCTTCAAAACAGGGACACACACCGGCTTTTCTCCAGTAGGACTTGCGTTGTCCAGTTACCTGCCGGATATACCTTCTTTCTGAACTTGGTTTGCCTTTCTTCACTCTGGCCGTCATGATGTCACCCCCACCAGCAGCAGGAAGCCGATTCCATCTCTGATCCCCTTCGCCGAGATCATCTACAGATTTTTGGCTCCTGTGCTGTCAGCACAGTTGGTCACGGCTGCTACGGGAAGACCCAGGGAAATCCGGAATTTCACACCGGAGGACCCACCATGTCCTCGCTTCCACATCTTGAACGCTGGAAAGGGACAGAAAGGCTGGGGCACAATATTGAATCCATGTGCTCTGAGACGGGTGTAGGGGTCAGTCAGGTAGTGGGTCAGCCAGTTGCAGGTGCTTCTGAGGGTAATTCTGTTTTCTAATAGACTATACCTTTGCATAGTCTCAGTCTAATGCATTGGCTCCCCAACTTGAGCTTGTGTCAGAATTACCTGGTGCTTTGGGCAAGCACTAACTGCTGGGCCTCCGCTCTAGTTTCTGATCCAGGAGGTCTAGGGTAGGACCTGAGGGTTTGCATTTCTAGTAAGTTCCCAGGTGATGATGATGCTGCAACAGACCTAACTGGTCTAACGCTTTATTCTTCCTGAATGTTAGGGCTGTCCGCACTGCTCTCTCTTGCTCTTTAACTTCCCTGTTAGTCTTCCCGTACCAGCCAGCTTGTTAGCTCCTGGAAAGTCGGTCAGTTATTATGGGTTTTACCTTTTTTTTTTTTTTAAGATTTTATTTATTTATTTGAGAGAGAGAGAATGAGAGAGAGCAAGCACATGAGAGGGGGGAGGGTCAGAGGGAGAAGCAGAGTCCCTGCCGAGCAGGGAGCCCGATGCAGGAGTCAATCCCGGGACTCCAGGATCATGACCTGAGCCGAAGGCAGTCGCTTAACCAACTGAGCCACCCAGGCGCCCCTAAAGTATATATATATTTTTAAAAAGGTAAAAGCCGGGCGCCGGGGTGGCTCAGTTGGTTAAGCGACTGCCTTCGGCTCAGGTCATGATCCTGGAGTCCCGGGATTGACTCCTGCATCGGGCTCCCTGCTCGGCAGGGACTCTGCTTCTCCCTCTGACCCTCCCCCCTCTCATGTGCTTGCTCTCTCTCATTCTCTCTCTCTCAAATAAATAAATAAAATCTTAAAAAAATATATATATATATTTTATTTATTTATTTGAGAGAGAAAGAGAGCATGAGCAGGGGTAGACGCAGAGGGAGAGGGGAAAAGCAGACTCTGCACTGAGCAGAGAGCCCGATATGGGGCTTGATCTCAGGACCCAGAGATCATGACCTGGGCTGAAGATAGACACTTAACTCACTGACCCACCCAGGGGCCCCTGGCTTATACTTCCCTTTTTGACCCCACTGAGGCCAGGATCATGTTGTTCATATAGTAGGTAGTAATCAGTTGCTTGGTTAATCTCCCTTGGAGTGTCTTTGTAATTTTGACTTCTTCAATGATAAATATTGCAATTATAATACATTCTAATTATAAAAATCACCTTTAATAACACCATCACCCTACCAAACATTTCATGGTTTGTTTTTTTAAGTAGGCTCCATGCCCAACGTGGGACTTGAACTCATGACCCTGAGATCAAGGTTCACATGCTCTACCAACTCAGCCAGCCAGGTGCCCCCACCCTAGCAAGAATGTTAACAGAAGTGTATAAGTGGTCCCTAAAGGATTTTCAGTGCCATGTTGGAGGGTAGCTAAGCACTGAGGAACTGAGTCCTTGATTGGGGCAGTGCTTATAAATAAAGTCTTAAGTAAATAAAGCGACTTGTAGGATACTACATATGGATGATTTCATCTGATTTTGAGTAGAGGCTCCTGTTTTTTTTCTTTTAGCATTCTTTGAGATCTTTTTAAATCTTCTGTTTTTACAGAGGTCACCCGGAATCAACATGTCTGGGACTGAGGAAACAGTTCTTGGAGGCCGTGGCAGCCATCCTTCCTCTGCTCTTGGCAACTCTGTATTATGCTTTGGACAGGTAACTGTGAGTTTTTCATACCTGGGAAGAATGAGGTTAAGTGAAAAGGTAGGAGAAAGTAATTTGTAGAGCATCGTCATATACTTGGAAGCTATTTATTGTCAGTCGGTTTTCCGTTAGGTGCATTATTTGGGAGTTTGATAAACTCTCAGGGCATTGTGGAACTTTAGCATTAGTACTGGGGATTACATTTAGATTTACATTTTGTTTATTTTTTTGGATAGATTACATATTCACGTGGTAAAACATTCAAAATGAAACGTAGACTATATGTGAATGAAAAGGCTTACTCTTTCCCTATCACTCCTATCCGCATTTCACCCGGTTCCAAAGATTCTGGTGTCATATTCTTTGTGGAGATATTCTGTACATATAAAAGAGATTCTTGCTTTGTCTGCTCGATTCCATCTTTGTCTATACCAGAGATCTGTTGGTTCAAAGGTATTTCATTTAAATAGGGCAAGGGGAAAACTACCAAGGGGACAAAAGTCAAAACAAGTAGTAGTATATTTATGTACGTGTAGGATGGAAAATTGTTGAATTAGAGAAGAGGTATTTCCCCTACTCCCTTGCGGGCATAAACATATATACAGACTCTGAGGCGGCACGTTTCAGTTTACCAATTCTGGCTTGAGAAAGTTTTGTCAGGAGGGTGGTGACACCGAGGCAATGCCTCTCAAAATGTGGCCCAGTGACCCCCAGAGGTCCACCAGACCTCTTCCAAGTGCATGAGGTCAAGCAGAGTTCCTTAATAATACTAAAATACTTCTTGCCTTTTCCTTTCATTCTCTCTGAGTGAACAGTGGGGCTCTCCAGAGCACACATGGCCTGGGGGGATGCTGCTTTGACGGCTGATGGAAGGTGTGCCTTAGAAGTTTCTCAGTTTTAATCCCTAGTATTGGTAGACATAACCCTGTAAACAAGAGCTCCTAGGGTCCTCAATACTTTTTAAGAGTGTAAAGGGTCTGGAGACCAAAAAGTTGAAGACTTGGTGACGTAGGAATGGGGGAAATGTCAATTTAATTTTCCTCTCTGGATTGCAGTATCAGTACACAGCAGAAGAGTACCAGGCCATCCAGAATGCTCTGAGGCAGAGGCTGGGCCCGGAATACATCAGTAGCCGCATGGCTGGAGGAGGCCAGAGGGTAGGAGAGTTGATATGCGTGAAAAGTGGGTGCCCCTCTAGCTGGCTACTCAGAGGATCTCGCTCCCTCTCTGGGTCTTCACGGATTCAGAAGGTCTCCTGCTCACTGTTGCTAGATGTTTCCTAGTGTCTTTGGGAGGGGATGGGTTCCAGCCATCATTGTCATCTGAAGCACCGAAGTGTTGTCTTGAGACTTCCATACCTACCATCTTGGGATTTTTACACCGTCTTTTAAAAATGTTTCTTTTGCCCTTTGCTTCTAATTTTCACTTCTGTGTATATTTTTGGTCTTCAATAATATATGTCAGCCTGAGACTTGTACTTTTTTGGAAACTGTGAGTTTTGGAAACTGCTAGGTGAGTGGATATCTTTCCCCTCTGAGTCTAGTCCCTCCCTCCAGACAACACATTAGTTCTAACTGGTTCCTTCTGGAAGATCTTTGAAATAAGTTCACTGAGAACTTCCCTGGAATGTTAAAGGGCAGTTTTGCCAAAAAAGCTGGTAAGGAGTAAATTAAGTAAATTTTGGTTCTCATTTAAGTATGGCAGGGAATTTTAATAAGCTTTTTTTTTTTTCCTCTTTAATTTCTTTTCCCAGGTATGTTACATTGAAGGTCACAGGGTAATTAATCTGGCCAATGAGATGTTTGGTTACAATGGCTGGGCACACTCTATCACACAGCAGAATGTGGGTATGTTTCCTGGCAACAGTGACTTCTTCATTTCCCTTACTTTGGTACTCATTTCGGATGAGAGTATTTTGTGGGTGAGGATGTAGGGTAGGTGTATTTTGTTGCCAGTAGGATATGGGTGAGGCACAGGGATCAGTATCCTCTTCAACTGGTTCTCTTTCCCACTCCTAGATTTTGTTGACCTTAACAATGGCAAGTTCTACGTGGGAGTCTGTGCATTTGTGAGAGTCCAGTTGAAGGTGAGGGTGATGGAATAGACCCACTGCCTCCAAGGACCGGGTGGGTGGTAAGAGAGAATGAGCAGGTAGAGAATTCTCTGGCCTGGGCCTAGAGAGCTAGGCTCTAGAGCTGGGGCTCAGCCAGTGTTCCTTAGGATGGTGGTACCCAAACATTCTTACTCACGTGCCCCCTAAATGAATTCTGAAAAACTTGTGTTTTCCTGCACATTTTAAGCTGACACCTAAAAATTTTCACCCAAAGTATAAATGCAGGTCCTCTGCATTTCAAAATTTTGTGTTACACCGCTCTGCTTTTATGAAAGACCTATGCTGGTACCTGTTTTCGCTTAACTGAAAGAAATCCAGAGAAGATTTTCACTTTTATGAAAAAAGGCACTCCCTGGTGGCAAGAGTGGCCTCGCGAGTCCATCCCCGGGAACCACACTCAGCATCTCGGCAGAGCTTTGAACGCCATCTGTGAGCATCTGTGTTTTATCTCCATATGTTTTGTGCATCCGTTAGCAAGATGTGTCCTAAGGTATCAGAAAAGCCTAAGAGAGGTTATTTTTTGCATCTGGGAATGCTCAGAAAGTATTTCCATATAAATTAATGGTAATTCTCTGCTTTATGCCATTTTGGCTTACGAAAGTTTTCATGAGAACATTCTACTTTTGGATAACAGGGCAAACCTGTAGTTGCAACGGTATGTTTTTTAGCATATTGTAAAATCTGACATTCTAAAATAAATCTGTTACATTTTTATCTTCTTTTTTTATTCAAGTGTAATTAACATATGGTGGTATATTAGTGTCAGGTGTACAATATAGTGATTCAACACTTCCGTACATTTCTCACGGCTCATCAGGATAAGTGTCTCCTTTGTCCCCTTTATTCCACGTATATTTTGTTACATCCTTTTTAAATGTACCAATGGATTTTAAATATCATAAACGATTAAATACTGTCATCCACTTAAAAAAATACACGAGCAAGCTATTCTTTAATCATGAGAAATTTTACATTGTTTCTTCTCAAACTCATATTTCCGTTCTATCTCCCCATTGGCTTTTGTCAGTATATATATATGTGTGTGTGTGTGTATGTATATATGTGTATGTATATGTATATATGTATAAACAAAATACATGTTTGGAATATATGTATATGTTTGGAATATATATTTTATATATATTATATGTGTTCAGAACCTTTTATTAATAACCTTAGCATATTCCTCTGTGTGTATATGTATGTGTATATAAAAGTAATTTTTTTGGGTAAATTTTCAGTGACCTTAAGGCTCTAAATTATAAAAAATTTCTTCTGGATTGAGTTACTATTACAGGTATTATTAACACAAAATTAATCAGTCAATTGGGTCTATGAGGGGGACAAAATAACTACATCAAAATTTATATACTTAATAAAAATGAATTTTTATGGAAAATGCATTTCTTTTTTTTTTTTTTAAGATTGTATTTATTTCTTTGTCAGAGAGAGAGAGCCCAAGTAGGGGAGTGGCAGGCAGAGGGAGAGGGAGACTCCCCGCTGAGCAGGGAGCCCGACGCAGGGCTTGATCCCAGGACCCTGGGATCATGACCTGAGCTGAAGGCAGATGCTTAACCGACTGAGCCACCCACGGGCCCCAGGAAAATGCATTTATTAATGAGATGGATGAAGCTTTTTTTTCTTTTTAGATAGTTTATATGTCCATCATTTAATATTACTTTTTCCTAGATAGAACATTCAGCATTAATTCTATTCTAACTTCTCATTTTTATAATTAGTACTGAAAAACCTTACTCACATAAATAAACTGGGAATGGAGAGAGTGTTGTTACAGTGTCACTCATTTCTTTGAATAAGTTTTCTGAGTTATACCTCAAAAATCAGAGTCCTGTCATCCAAAATTATATTCGGTTCTCTATCAGCTAATAACTTGATCAGGTGTACCTTCATTTTTGGTGAAAGCCAAGAAATGGATACCTGCCTAACCCATAAAAAGATTTGCTATCCAGTCGTTAAGAGTCTGTTAAATACAGTATTTCACATTTTCCTTTTGTTTAGTGTCCCAGAGGTTTTTATACCTTGGGGTAATGCACCTTAGTAAGACTTAGGGTGGGTTAGCTATGTGTCTTTTTTATTTCATTTTATTTTATTTATATTTTCTATTTTTTAAAGATTTTATTGATTTATTTGTCAGAGAGAGAGTACAAGCAGGGGGAGTGGCAGGCAGAGGGAGAGGGAGAAGCAGACTCTCTGCTGAGCAGGGAGCCCAATGTAGGGCTCGATCCCAGGACCCTGAGATCATGACCTGAGCCGAAGGCAGATGCTTAACAGACTGAACCACCTAGGCGCCCCAGATATGTGCCTTTTTTATGTGAAAGAGGAAGTGGGAAGGGAGAATTGTCTTGCACATTTACGCGGAGATCAGGTCTAGAACGTAGTGCTGGAAATTAATTCTCTTCCAACTCTGTGCCCGTGTGCCCTTTAGCAAGGCGCCTGGGTTCTGTGCGCCTGGTGCGAACGCCCTTGAGGGCGAGAAAAGCTGTGGAAGCAGGGACATGACTGCAGCTTTTCATGTTGGAGTCTGAACTCCTTTTCTACCCGCAGGATGGCTCATATCATGAAGATGTGGGCTATGGTGTCAGTGAGGGCCTCAAGTCAAAAGCCTTGTCTTTGGAGAAGGCCAGGAAGGAGGCCGTGACCGACGGGCTGAAGCGAGCGCTGAGGTGAGCACAAGGGCTGGGGTTTAACCTGCGTCAGTTTTATTTCCTGTTCGTTTGTTTAAAACATAATTCGTTCACGTGGTACGAAAGTTAAAATAACTTTATAAATTATAATTTATATATATATTTTTATAAAATAATAAAATAACCCAAGTCTCACTCCCCCTTGTCCCTGTCGGCCCTGTTTCCTACACTTCGTATTTTCCCCATGCTTCTTTATGCTTAGGTCTGCCTTCTTTGTGATCAAGTGGTAGAATACTATATTCTCTACTCTGTACTTCACTTTGCATACCCCCGTCTCAGTCGTGTGTCTTGGAGACCTTTCCACACAAGGACAGAGATAGCTTCCCCATTCTCTTTAAAACACCTAAACAGTGTTTCCTTGGGTATGTACAACTTAGGTGCATAGAACAAGGGTTTTTTTAACCTTTTTTGGGGTCTTACGTGGCCTTTGAGAATTGAAGTGAATTGGATCACACATGTATGAACCTACACTAAAAACTTGCTGTACCATAACCCATACAGGAGGCCAGATGTCCCAAGTAAAGAACTTCAGTCGTGGAGGAGGATGTGCCCTAAGTGTGTGTTGCCCACTATTATTGGGGAATTGGAACCGTCCTTGGAAAAAGAAGTCTCTGCTCTGGAGTTGGTGCTAATGGGGTTTTGTGGTTTCTTAGTCTTTTCGTCCTCCTTACCTCTTGTTGAGGGCAGAGATTGGTGACTGTTATGCCCTGTGCTGTATTCTGAGAGCCTCATACAGAGGGCGTGAACATGGCACGTGCCCAGGAAACGTTACTGCATGTATATTAGGTTCCATCTCCTCTGCTGCAGTTGAGAAGCACCTTGCCACAAAGGTATCTGGTCTCTGATATTTACACCTAATCATTCTCAACCTGTTTCTCGCTCTTTTTTTTTTTTTTTCCTTACCCTTAGAAGTTTCGGGAATGCACTTGGAAATTGTATTCTGGACAAAGACTATCTGAGGTCACTAAATAAGCTTCCCCGCCAGGTATGTTAGAAATGGTTGGATGGAATGCAGCACAGTAAAGATAGGACTATTTTCCGGCTGGCATGGGTTGAGTATTCCGGGAGGGAGAGAGAAGGGGAGACTCAGCTCTTTCGAGGGTCTGGAATGTGTATTTCAGACTTGTTTGACGACCAGAGCCAGCAGGAACCAGTCACCTTATTTTCCAGCTGGAGGAATTGAAGCCTCGAGAATCCGTGCCACTTGTTTTCTTCTACACGAGAGCTGTGTTCGGGAACGGTCTGTGAAACCTCAAAAGGAGCACAGAGCCCCCGGCAGCGCCCCGGTGGTTCCTTAGCAACACTCAGGAAGAACCCACCTCTTCAGCCTTCTTGCTGCTCCTGCGCTCGAGGGGCCACGGCGTAGATCCCCTTGGCTCTGCCCGGGCCTATCACACGAGCTGCGCCTTGGCCTTTGGAGACAGGGGTCCGGAATCGCGCGGCCCTGGCCTCGCTCTTGGCCGGGGCTGAGGGGGGGACGGAGCGTGCCTGTGGCGGAGTGGCTGCCGACTCCGGGGCCGGGGGCCGGGGCCGGGGCGTTCTCGAAGAGCCCTGCAGTGCCGCCGCCCACGGCAGCACTCCCGGGCTTGCCCTCCACGGCTGCCGCCTGGGGACACCTGACAGACGGGAGTGGCACTTGGCAGCTGTCAAAACGCCACTTTCCCTTGTTAAAATCCTTTTTATACACTATTGGCCTCCGCTTGCTTATATTTTGTTAAGAATTTTTGCGTCTGTGTTTATGAGGGATATTAGGGGTTTTTTTTTTTATTGTGGTAAAAAAATAACATAAAATTGACCATTTTAACCATTTTTAAGTGTATAGTTCACTGATGAAACAGATCTCCAGAACTTTTAATCTTGGGATACTGCAACTTCACACCCATAGGACAACCCCCCATTTCCCCTTCTCACAGCCCCTGGTTACCAGCATTCTACTTCCGGTTCCTGTGAATTTGACCACTTTAGACGCCACATGCAAGTGGAATCATACTGTTTGTTTTTCTGTGACTTATTTCACTTGGCATAATGGCCTCAAGTTTCATCTATGTTGTAGCTTGTGTCAGAAGTACCCTCCTTTTTTTCGGCATGCCTGGCTGGCTCAGTCGGTAGAGTGTGGGACCCTTGATCTCAGGTTTTAAGTTCAAGCCCCATGTTGGGTGTAGAGATCACTTAAACATAAAGTCCTTAAAAAAAAAAAAAAATTAACATTCCTTTTTAAGGCTGAATAATCCACTGTATGCATACACCACATTTTCTTTAATTTTTCCATCAATGGACATCTGGTGGCTTTCATCTCTTGACTTGAGAATAGTGCTGTTATGAACATGGTTTTGCAAATAACTCTTCAAGACCCTGCTTTCAGTTATTTTGGATATATCCAGAGGTGGGTTTGCTGGATCATATGGTAGTGTTTTTGTTCTTTTTTTTACACAGAGCTTGAGCTCACCACCCTGAGGTCAAGACCTGAGCTCAGATCAAGAGTTGGACACTTAACTGACTGAGCCACCCCCGCGTCCCCATATGGTAGTTTTTTTTTTTTTTAAATTCTTATGTTAATCCCCATACATTACATCATTAGTTTTAGATGTAGTGTTCCATGATTCATTGTTTGTGCATAACACCCAGTGCTCCATGCAGAATGTGCCCTCCTCAATACCCACCACCAGGCTAACCCATCCTCCCACCCCCCTCCCCTCTAGAACCCTGTTTGTTTTTCAGAGTCCATCGTCTCTCATGGTTCGTCTACCCCTCCGATTTCCCCCGCTTCATTCTTCCCCTCCCGCTACCTTCTTCTTCTTCTTTTTTTCTTAACATATATTGCATTATTTGTTTCAGAGGTACAGATCTGAGATTCAACAGTCTTGCACAATTCACAGCGCTTACCAGAGCACATACCCTCCCCAGTGTCTATCACCCAGTCACCCATCCCTCCCACCTCACCCCCCACTCCAGCAACCCTCAGTTTGTTTCCTGCGATTAAGAATTCCTCATGTCAGTGAGATCATATGATACATGTCTTTCTCTGTTTGACTTATTTCACTCAACATAATACCCTCCAGTTCCATCCACGTCGTTGCAAATGGCAAGATCTCATTCCTTTTGATGGCTGCATAATATTCCATTGTATATATATACCACATCTTCTTTATCCATTCATCTGTCGATGGACATCTTGGCTCTCCCATATGGTAGTTTTTTGAGGAACTTCCACACTGTTTTCTGTAGTGGCCACAACATTTTATAGTTCAACCAACAGTGCACAAGTGCTCCAATTTCTCTACATCCTTACCAACACTTGTTATTTTCTGCTTTTTTGATAGCAGCCATCCTAGTGGGTGTGAGGTGCTATCTTATTGTGGGTTTGATTTGCATTTCTCTGATGGTAAGTTTCGATGTTGAACATCTTTTCATATGCTTTTTGACCATTTGTATATCATCTTTGGAGAAATGTCTATTCAAGATCCTTGCCCATTTTTAAATTGGGGATTTTAATTTTTTGTTGTTGGGTTATAGGAATTCTGTATCTATTCTGAATATTAACCCCTTATCAGAGACAGGATTGCAATTTTTTTTTCCTATTTCATAGGTTGCCTTTAAAATGTTTAAGTTTGACATTGTCCCATTTGTATATTTTTGCTTTGTGCTTTTAGTGTCATATGCAAGAAATCATTGTCAAATCCAATGTCATCAAGCTTTTCCCCTATATTTTCTTCTATGAATTTTATGGGTTTGGTCTTATGTTTAAGTCTTTAATCTATCTTGAATTTATTTTTGTTTATGATGTAAGATACAGGTCTAACTTCATTCTTTTGCATGTGGATATCCAGTTTTCCCAGCATCATTTGTTGAAGAGACTCTCCTTTCCCCATTGAGTGGTCTTGGCACGCTTGCTGATATTCATTTGATCATTTATGCAAGGGTTTATTTCTGGGCTCTCTATTCCATTGGACTGTGTGTCTGTATTTATGGCAGTATCATACCATTTTGATCACTGTAGCTTTGCAGTGTGTTTTGAAATCAGAAGGTATGAGCCCTTCAACTTTGTTCTTTTTCAATATTGTTTTCACTATTTGAAGTCCTTTGAGATTCTATATGAATTTTAGGATGATTTTTTTTTAATGCAAATAATGCTATGGGAATTTGGATAGGGTTTGTGTCGAAACAGTAGATCACTTTGGTAATATGGGCATCTTAACCATATTAAGTCTTCCAATTTATGAACATGGGATGTCTTTCCATTTTTTTGTGGCTTCTTTAATTACTTTTAGCAATGTTTTGCAGGTTTTCAGTGTATAAGTCTTTCACATTCTTGGTTAGGTTTATTACTAAGTATTTTATTCTTTTGATGCTATTGTAGATGGATTGTTTTCTTCATTTTCTTTTTGGATTGTTCATTACTAGTGTATAGACACAACTGATTTTTGTGTGTTGATTTTGTATCCTGCAACTTTGTTGAATTTGTTTATTAGTTCTAATAATTTTTTTTTTTTGGTAGTCTGTAGGGTTTTCTGCACATGAGATCATGTCATCTGCATCTAGAGATAATTTTACTTCTTTTCCACTTTGGATTCCTTTTATTTCTTTTTCTTGCCTAATTGCTCTGGCTAGGATTTCCGATATGCTGAGTATGAGTAGTAAGAGTGGCATCCTTGCCTTGTTCCTGATATTATAGGAAAAGCTTTCAGTCTTTCACCATTGAGTATGATGTTAGCTGTGGGTTTTTCATATAAGGCCTTCATTATGTTGAGGTATATTTCTTCTATTCCTAGTTTGTTGAATATTTTTATCACAAAAAGGTATTGAGTCTTATCAAATGCTTTTTCTGCATTAATTGAGATTAGCATGTGCTTTTGTCCCTTCTTTTGTTACTGTGGTGTGTATCACACTGATTGATTTGTGGAGGTGACCCATCCTTGCATCCTATGAATAAATCCCCCTTGGTCACAGTGTATAATTCTTTTAATGTGCTATTGAATTTGGTGGGCTAGAATTTGGAGGATTTTTTTTTTAATAAAGAATTTTAATTAATTAATTTATTTGAGAGAGAGAGTGCATGCATGCATGAGCCAGGGGAGGGGCAGAGGGAGAGGGAGAGAAGCAGACTCCCCACTGAGCATGGAGCCCAACATGGGGCTCAGTACCGTGACCCTGAGATCATGACCTGAGCTGAAATCAAGAGTCAGCTGCTTATCTGACTGAGCCATCCAGGCACCCTGGAGGATCTGTGTATCAATATTTATCAAGGATATTTTTCTATAGTTTTCTCACAGTGTTGTTTTTCTTCTTGTAGTGTCATTGGTTTTTCTGTTTTGTTTTTATTAAGTTTTTTATTTTAATTCCAGTCTAGTTAACATATAGTGCTATGTTAGTTTCAGGTGTACAATATAGTGATTCAACAGTTCTATATATTACTCAGTGCTCATTGTGATAAGTGTATATAGTGTCATTGTTTGACTTTGGTATCAGAGTAATGCTGGCCTTATAGAGTGAGCTTGGAAGTGTTCCCTCCACTTTAGCTTTTGGAAGAGTTTGAGGAGGATTGGTATTAATTTTTTAAATGTTTGGTAGAATTCTGCCATGAAGCCATTTAGTTCGGGGCTTTTTTGTTGGTGGTGGTGGTGGTAAATTTTAGATTACTGATTTAATCTTCTAACTAGTAACTGGTCTATTCAGATTGTCTGTTTCTTCATGATTCAGTCTTAGTAGGTTGTATGTGTCTAGGAATTTGTCCATTTCTTCTAGGTTATTTGATTTGTTGGTATATAATTGTTCAGAGTATTCTTATAATCTTTTTTATTTCTGTGGCATTGGTTGTAATGTCCCTATTTTTGGATTTTAGTTATTTGAGTCTTCTCTCTTTTCTTAGTTAATCTAAGGGTTTATCAATTTTGTTGATCTTTTCAAAAAACTAACTCTTAGTTTTGTCAATTTTTTTTCCCTATTGCACTTCTGTTCTCTATGTCATGTATCTCTACTCCAAGCTTTATTTCATTTTTTTGCTAGCTTGTGTCAGCAATAAACCTTCCTGTTAGCACTGCTTTTGCTGCCTACCATAGGTTTTGGTATGTTGTGTTTTCATTTTCATTTGTCTCAAGATACTTTCTAATTTCCCTTGTGATTTGTTCTTTGACCCATTGGTTGTTTAAGAGTGTACTGTTTAATTTCCACATGTTTGTGGGTTTTCCACTTTTTCCTTCTGCTATTGATTTCTGGTTTTATTCCATTGTGATCAGTAAGCATACTTTGTATGATTTCTGTATTCTTCAGTTGGTTAAGACTTGTTTTGTAGCCTAACATGTGGTCTCTCCTGGAGAATATTTCATGTGTACTTGAGAAGAATTTATAATCTACTGTTGTTGGGTGGAGTATTCTGTATATGTCTGTTAGGTCCAGTTGGCTTATAATGTTCAAATCCTCTATTTCCTTATTGATCTTCTGTCTGGTTATTCTATCCATTATTGGAGGTAGAATATTGAAGTTTCCTACTATTATTGTATTGTGTTGCTGTCTATTTATCTTTCCAGTTCTGACAAAGTTTCCTTTATATATTTAGGAGCTCTGGTGTTTGGTACACAAATATTTATAATTGTTATACCTACTGAGTGAATTGACCCTTTTATCATTGTGTAATGTCCTTCTTTGTCTCTTGTAACAATTTTTGACTTAACCTTTGTCTTTTGTAACAATTTTTGACTTAAAGTCTGTTTTGTCTGGTATTAGTATAGCCTGCCCTGTTCTCTTTTGGTACCAGTTACATGGAATATCTTTTCTCATCCTTTCACCTTTAGCCTGTGTTCTTAGATCTAAAGTGAGTCTCTTATAAAAAGCATATAGTTGTATCTTGTTTTTTAAATCTGCGCAGCCAATCTATGTCATTTGATTGGGGTATTTAATCCATTTACATTTAAAGTATTAGTGTTAGTGAATGACTTACTGTTGCCATTTTGTTGTTTTCTGTATGTCTGACTGTAGCTTTTTTGTCCCTCCTTTCCTCTCCTACTGCCTTCCTTTGTGTTTTGTTTTACTTTTGGGTAGTGACATGATTTGATTCCTTTCTTATTTCCTTTTGTGTATATTCTAGAGATATTTTCCTTGTGGTTATTATTGCAATTATAAAACATCTTAACATTGCAGCATTCATTCTATTTTAAACTGGTAAGTTCAGTTGCATACCAAAACTCTATTCCTTTTTTTTTTTTTTAAAGATTTTATTTATTTGAGAGAGAGTGAGAGAGAGAGCATGAGCAGGGGGGTAGGGGCAGAGAAAGAGGGAGAAGCAGACTCCCCGATGAGCAGGGAGACTGACACAGGGCTTGATCCCCATGCCCCAGGATCACGACCTGAGCTGAAGGCAGATGCTTAACTAGCTGAGCCACCCAGGTGCCCCCCCAAAACTCTATTCCTTTACAACTCCACCCCGGCTCCACTTTATCTCATTGATGTTACAAATTACATCTTTATATAATGTATACCCAGTAACAGAGATTTACAGTATAAAAACTGTAGTTGTTTTTAAAACTTCTATATTCACTATATAGTTTTAATAGTTTTTTTTTTCATTTAAATTCTGTGCACCAAAAGGATAATAATACAGACTATTATATTTATGTATTTACTTTTACTGGAGAACTTATTATTTTCCTGTAGCTTTGTGTTGGTGTCTAGCATCCTTTTGTTTCACTTTGAAGAACTCCTTTTAGCATTTCTTATGGAGCAGGTCTAGTGGAAATGAACTCCCCCTGCTTTTGTTTTTATGAGAAAGTCTTAATTTCTCTATTTTTGAAGGATAGTTTTGCTGGATGCAGTATTCTTGGCTGAGCTTTTTTCTTTCAGCACTTTCAATATATCATCCCACTCTGTTCTGGCCTGTAAGAAGAAATCTAATAATCCTATGGAGGCTCTCTTGTATGTGATGATTTGTTTTTCTCTTGCTGCTTTCAAGATTTCTCTTTGTCTTTGACTTTTTAAAAATTGAGATATAGGGTGCCTGGGTGGCTCAGTTGGTTAAGTGACTGCCTT
Organism: Neomonachus schauinslandi; assembly: GCF_002201575.2. Lineage (NCBI taxonomy): Eukaryota > Metazoa > Chordata > Mammalia > Carnivora > Phocidae > Neomonachus > Neomonachus schauinslandi. The sequence continues at coordinate 101,011,503 of NC_058407.1, read as the reverse complement.
CGGCTCAGGTCATGATCCTGGAGTCCCAGGATTGAGTTCCGCGTCGGGCTCCCTGCTCGGCAGGGAGTCTGCTTCTCCCTCCTCCCTCTCATGCTCTCTGTCTCTCATTCTCTCTCTCTCAAATAAATAAATAAAATCTTTTAAAAAAAATTTGAGATATAATTGACATGTAACATTATTTTAGTTTCAGGTATGCAGCATAATGATTTGATATTTGTATATATTATGAAATGACCAGCATAATAAGTCTAGTTAACATCTATCACCAAAGCTAGTTACAAATTTTTTTAGAACTTAAGATTTACTCTGTTAGCAATTTTCAAATATATATTATTAGCTGTAATCACTATGCTGTACATTACATTCCCATGACTTATTTTATAACTGTAAGTTTGTACTTGTCCGCACACCCCCTCCCCATTTTGCCTGCCACCTGCCTCTCCCTGGCAACCACCAATCTATTCTCTGTACCTGTGAGCTCCTTTTCCCCCCCAGATTCCACATATAAGTGAGACGATATGGTGTTTGTCTTTCTCTGATTTATTTCACTTAGCATAATACCCTCAGGGTGCATCCATGTTGTGAGAAATACAAGATTTCCTCCTTTATGGCAGAATAATATTCCATTGTACATTCACTACATTGTCTTTAAACATTCATCCATGGATGGACACTTAGATTATTTCTATACCTTGGCTATTGTAAATAATGCCGCAGTGGACATGGGGTGCAGATAGCTTTTTGAGATAGTGTTTTTGTTTTCTTTGGATAATACCGAGAAGTGGAATTGATGGATCACATTTTAATTTTCTGAGGAACTCCATACTGTTTTCCACAGTGGCTGCACCAACTGTGCACCAACACTGCACAAGGCTTCCTCTTTCTCCACATCCTCTCCAACACTTATTTCTTATCTTTTTGATAATAGCCACCCTGACAGGTATGAGGTGGTATCTCATTTTGGTTTTGATTTGCACTTCCTTGATGATGAGTGATGTTGAGCATCCTTTCATGTGTCTGTTGACCATCTGTGTGTCTTCTTTGGAAAAATGTCTGTGTAGATCCTGTGCCCATTTTTAATCGGATTATTTGTTGTTGTTGTTTTCGCTATTAAGTTGTATTTCTTTACATATTTTGGATATTAACCCCCTATCGGTTATATCGTTTACAAATATTTTGTCCCATTCAATAGGTTACCTTTTCATGTTGACAGTTCTTTATTTTTTTATTAAAGATTTTTATTTGTTTATTTGAGAGAGAGAGAATGAAGAGAAAGAGCATGAGAGGGGGGAGAGTGAGAGGGAGAAGCAGACTTCCCGCTGAGGAGGGAGCCCGATGCGGGACTTGATCCCGGGACTCCAGGATCATGACCTAAGCCGAAGGCAGTCGCTTAACCAACTGAGCCACCCAGGCGCCCTCATGTTGACAGTTTCTGTTGCTGTGCAGAAGCATTTTAGTTTGATGTAGTCGTGCTTGTTTATTTTTGCTTTTGTTGGCTTTGCTTTGGTGTCAGATCCAAAAAGTCATCACCGAAACCAGTGTTAAGGAGCTTATCTCCTGTGTTTTCTTCTAGGAGTTTTATGGTTTCAGGTCTTACACTCAAGTCTGTACTTCGTTTTGAGTATATTTGTGTATTGTGTCAGATAGTGGTCTAGTTTCATTCTTTTGCATGTGCTGTCCAGTTTTCCCAAGACCATTTATCGAAGAGACTGTCCTTTCTACATTGTACATTCTTGGCTTCTTTGTCATAAATTTGTTGATTGTTTAAACATGTGTTTCTTTCTGAGCTCTCTATTTTGTTCCATTGTTTTAGGTGTCTGTATTTATGTCAGTACCATGCTGTTTTGACTACTATAGCTTTATAATATAGTTTGAAATCAGGTAGCATGATGCCTTCAGCTTTGTTCTCAAGTTTGCTTTGGCTATTTGGAGTCTTTTGTGGTTTCATACAAATTTTAGGATTGTTTGTTCTATTTCTGTGGAAAATGCCATTGGGATTTTGATAGGGATTGCACTGAATCTGGAGGTTGTTTTGGTTTGTTGGGCATTCTAACAATATTCTTCCAATCCACAGCATGGAATATGTTTCTATTTATTCTTCAGTTTCTTTCATCGATGTCTTACAGTTTTCACTCTACAGGTCTTTTACCTCCTTGATTCATTTATTGCTGAATATTTTATTCTTTTTGTTGCAATTATAAATGGGTTTGTTTTCTTAATTTCTCTTTCTGGTAGTTTGTTATTAGGGTACTGTTTTTGACTTCTGGCAGTTTGATTATAATGTGCCTTGGTGTGAGGCTTTTGCGTTTGTCCTAGATGTAGTTTTTTGAGCTTCTTGAATTTGTATGTCTTCTCTTTCCTTAGATTTTGGAAGTTTTAAGCCATTAATTCCTCAGATAATCTCTCTGCCCCTTTCTCTTTCTCTTCTTCTGAGACTCTTAATATATAGCGTGACGAGTGTCCTACAGGCCCCTTAGGCTCTGTCATGTTTCTTCATTCTTTCTTCTTTTTGCTTCTCTGAGGAGATGATTTCAAATGACCTGTCTTCATGTTGCTGATTCTTTCTTCTGTCAGTTCAAGTCTGCTGTAAAACCCCTCTAGTGAACTTTTCAGCTGTTATTATATTTTTCAGTTCCAGAATTTGTTAGCTGCTTTTTTATAGTTTCTCTTTGTTGATATTCTTCTCATTTCATTCATGCATCATTTTCCCGATTTCATTTAGTTGTGTGTGTTCTCTCTTAGCTGATTGAGCATCTTTATGACCATTATTTTAAATTCATTGTTAGGTAGCACATAGATTGCATTTTTTTTGGGGGGGGGTCAGTTTTTGGAGAAGATTTTGTTCCTTTGTTTGGGCCACATTTCCCTGTTTCTTTCTATGCCTTGTGATCTTTTGTTGAGATGTGTCATTTGAGAAAACAACCACCTTTCCCAGTTTTTATGTACTGGTTTTGTGCAGGGGAAGACCTTAAAGAGTCAGCCCAGCTAGAGGTCCTAGGACCTCCCAAACCTTTTAGGATCTCCTTCTCCTCCTGGCATCTGACTGCACCCCTGTAGGTCCAATGTGTTCTGGTGCTTATCTCTGTTTTTAGTGACTTTAAAACTCTGCTGGTCCCATCAGCGTGCTGAGTCAGGTGAGAGAGAAACCAATGCCTTGGGCAGCCCCCAGACCAGCCACAACATCGTAGGTACAGTCTACTCTTTTGTTTCCATCCCAGAGGCAGAGCCCAGGATGGGAAGTTTCCTCCTGGTTGTACTGCTCTATGCTGGATGAGGGCAGGGGCAGGGGCCTGAGTGGGCATGCAAAATGCCACCCATGAATTTTCCTACCCCTTTTGCTGGAATTTTGTCTTGGTTTTATGCTGGCCTGAGGCCTGTAGCTTCTCAGCTGGTCACTGGAGTTCTCACAAAGGTATTCTAGTCTGTATATTGTTAACCCGGTGTCTCTAGGAGGAGGGGGTGCCTGGAGCTTCCGAGTCTACCATTCTGATAACATCCTTTTCCTTTTCTTTTTCACTCTTTTATTTTTTTAAAGATTTTAAAAAATGAAGTGTGACATATACACAGAAAACTATGTAATTTGTAATGGCACAGCCTGATGAATTTTTAGAAGTGAACAGAGTTACTTATCTCCCAGATAAGAAACTAAAACCTTACCAGCACCCCAGGGTACCATTTGCCCCCTCCCATTCACTACCTTGACTTCTCTTTTGAAAAGTAACTATTGTCCTGACTTCTCTATTCTGATTTTCAGCCTCATAGTTTTTTTTTTTAATTTAGTTGACAGAGAGAGATATAGCGAGAGAGAGAACACAAGCAGGGGGAGTGGGAGAGGGAGAAGCAGGCCTCCCGTGGAGCAGGGAGCCAGATGCAGGGCTCGGTCCCAGGACCCTGGGATCATGACCTGAGTCGAAGGCAGACGCTTAACTGACTTAGCCACCCAGGCGCCCCTTTCTTTCTTTTTTTATTTATTTATTATTTATTATTATTATTTTTAAAGATTTTATTTATTTATTTGACAGAGAGATAGAAGAGCACAAGCAGAGGGAGTGGCAGAGGGAAAGGGAGAAGCAGGCTCTGCACTGAGCAGGGAACCTGATGCGGGACTCCATCCCAGGACCCTGAGATCATGACCTGAGCCGAAGGCAGACGCTTAACCATCTGAGCCACCCAGGCGCCCTCTTTCTTTTTTAAAAAAGTAATCTCTACACCCAACGTGGGGCTCGAACTTGCAACCCCAAGATCAAAAGTTGGATGCTCTAATGACTGAGCCAGCCAGGTGCCCCAGTCTTGTAGATTTTTTTTCTTGTTTTTGAACTTTATATAAATGAAATTGTTCTTTATAAAAATTCACTGAAGTATTAAAGTGTACATATAAACATGTAGAAAAGTACACTAATCATAAATGTTCAGTGTGATGAACACATTCACTTAACCAGCATCAAAATCAAGATAAAACGTTACCGGTATCCCAGAAGTCTCAATACTGTCCCTTGATGTCACTGCCAAGGACTCCCCTTCTCATCACTACTAAGGGAAACCACTTTTAGCAACATAGATTAGTTTGGACTTTTTGTACTTTTGGGAACCAAACACATGGACTGTTCTGTGTCTGGCATTCATTCGACATGTTTGCAAGATTAATTCATGTTGCATGTAGCATTTTCATTGTATACTTTTCTATTGCATGAGCATAGCACAACTCATTTTTCCATTCTGACTTTATAATAGACAGTGGAGTTTTTTGGTAGTTCTTCGTTGTTTTGAATCGGGCTGCTGTTAGCATTCTTGTACACGTCTTTTGGTGCAAATACACACCCATTTATCTTGGGAATTACTGGGTCAGGTTAGAGGATAGGCATGTTTCATTTTAACAGATTCTTCCAGTTTTCCAGTGTGGTTGTACAACTTCACACTTCTGCACAGCAGTGTACAATTTCAGCTGTTCCATATCCTTGACAGTACTCAGCATTGTGTGTCTTTTAAGCTTTTTTCACAGCTCACTTTTCCCCATTTTTTCTACTTGCAGTAATTTATACAAAACAAAATTTACCATCTTGAGGTGCCTGGGTGGCTCAGATGGTTAAGCGTCTGCCTTCGGCTCAGGTCATGGTCCCAGGGTCCCGGGATCGAGCCCCACATCGGGCTCCCTGCTCAGTGGGGAGCCTGCTTCTCTGTCTGCCTGCCGCTCCCCCTGCTTGTGCTCTCTCTCTCTCTCTCTGCCAAATAGATAGATAGATAAATAAAATCTTTAACAAAAGCAACAAAATAACAACAACAAAAGCCTGAAATTTACCATCTTAACTATTTTAGCTGAACAGACCACGGTGGTATTAAATACCTTCGTTATGTTGTGCAACTATCGGCACCATCCATCTCTATAACTCTTTTCTTATAAAACTGAAACTGTAACAACAGTTCCCTGCTTCCTCTTCCCTACAGCCCCTGGCAACTGCCATTCTTCTTTCTGTCTTGTTTTTTGACTCTTAAGTACATACCTCATATAAATGGAACCATACATATTTGCCCTTTTGTGACTGCCTTAACTTCACTTAGCATAATGTCCTCAGTGTTCATCCTTGTAGCAGAAGCTCAGTTATTTTTATTTCAAATAAAAAATATATTATTATTATTTTCTAGGTAATCTCTTCCCCCAACATGAGGGCTTGAACTCACGACCCCAAGGTCAAGAGTCGCAGGCCCTACCGACTAAGCCAGCCAGGTGCCCCAAGCTCAGTTATTTTTAACCTACTTATTTACTTTCCAATGTAGATAAGAAATTTCATAATACAATTTTCATTTTCAGGTTATCTTTATCAAAATGGTAGTTGTCTCAATTTCTCCTATTCAATTATTCTATCGATATGAATTGAGAGAGAAGTTCTCCCAAGTGAAAAGCTCTGGGTTTCTGTAGTGCTTAGGGCCTGGAAGTAAAACATTGTGCCAAATGCCATGAAGTATCGTTAGTTCTCACATTTGGTGAGATGCAGGAACGACCCTAAACTGGGAGATTTCCAGCGGTCTTGGCTAGCAGCCTACACCTGTGCTTTGCAAGTTTTCCCCTTCCTGTCATTGGAAGGACACTTAGTTGCGCCACAGCAACCCGAGGCTTCTTCAGTGATGAGTGTTGTATTTCGGGGGAAGTCCTGAGAGAAAGGGCAGAGAAAGGGTAGGCCTCCACAAAGAGTCCGTGTGATCATTTCCATGAAAAAGAGAAAAAGTAGACAGCATCAGACAGATCCGGCTGAAAATGAGAGATTCAAATTAGGGTTTACAGACCATTTGCCCTGAATCATAAAGTAAGATTCCTTTTTATCAAAACGTGATTAATACAGAATGGTATAAAGTAGAACACGAAATTGTTTTACTTCTCCTCCTGTAATTAAAAATACAAGGTGAGGGCGCCTGGGTGGCTCAGTTGGTTAAACATCTGCCTTCGGCTCAGGTCATGATCCCAGGGTCCCGGGATCGAGCCCCACATCGGGTTCCCTGCTCGGCGGGAAGCCTGCTTCTCCCTCTCCCACTCCCCCTGCTTGTGTTCCCTCTCTCGCTGTGTCTCTCTCTGTCAAATAAATAAATAAAATCTTAAAAACAAAAACAAAAACAAGGTGAAATGTGGATCCGTTGTCTCAGCTTCTCAGGACCTAGAGGGAATGATGGATGGAGGACTGTCAGATGCCATTTTCCAGGAACCTAGATCGTTAAGGCGGGGACAAAGGAGGGCAAGTGCAGTTGGAAGAAGGTATTTAGCCCCTTTCTTCCCTTTTTAGTTGCCTCTTGAAGTGGATCTAACGAGAGCAAAGAGACAAGATTTTGAACCATCTGTGGAACAAGCAAGATACAGCAGCTGCCGGCAGAACGTGGCTCCGGGATCCCTCGAACCACCGGAGGTGACCTCGCCTTGCAGACCTAGCCGCTCGGATGATCCGCCCACTGTGGTGCAGGAGGAGAAGGCCAGCAGCTGCCGGTGTGGCCCTGGTTCCCTCCCCGTCCTCCCGTCCTCCCGTCCTCCCCTCCTCCATTTTCACGGGCTGAGCCAGCGCGGTGGCTTCTGTGCCCCCCCCTCGGCCCGGCCCGCTGCTCCCTGCGCTCGCTCGGGACTCACCCCGCCTTGTTCTCTTGGGATGCAGCCTGCGGCCGTCTGCCGCCGCGAGCGATGCCACGTACGAGCGGAAGCTACGCCAGAAACAGTTGCAGCGGCAGTTCCGGCAGCAAATCGAGGAGCAGCGGCAGGTTCAGCGGTCCGCTCCGGCGGCTGAGCCGAAGCCTCCGGGTGCGTGAGGAGTTTGGGAGCAGCGGTTCGCTCCCGACCAGCCCTCGTAGGCCTTCTCTCAGGTTCCAGGCCGGGTAGAGGAGGCTAAGCACTACGATCATGAAGTCCTGGCCTGCATTTCCCCATTTTTAAAGACACTCCTTTTTTTAGGGAAGGAAATGGCCCTTGACATAATCTAGAACTAGAAATTTCAGGGTAGAGAACGGTTTTTTTCCTTTCAGGTACTTTGGCCGCGTTTGCTAGAAAGCTTTTCTGAGTAGTCCGTGAATAGAAGGCAGAATTGTTTGACGATAATGGGGGCTTTGGGCCGTGCTTCATCCATGAACATCAGTTTACTTGATCCAGGCCTAGTGGTAGTAGCAGATTTTTTTTTTTTTTGTCTTTCCCAGAGAGTAAAAACAAAGAAAGGGCTTATCCCAGACCAGCTGGATTTTTGCCCAGCTTCTCCCTAAGAAAGATTCAGAGGACTTTCTTCGTGTTTAGTTCATTAATATTCCGCTCAGCACTGACAGGCTTAATGTAGGGGGGGCGGAAAGCTTACTGTGTTGGGGATGTTCTTAATAGTAACTATTATTCTGGATCTTGAGCTTCCAAACCATTGCAGAAGCTCCTGGCGGGGAGGCCGCCCCCCACCCCGGATCCCACAGCCAGAGCCGCCGTTTATATTGGTTTTACATTTTGAATTTCTGCTTAAGATTTTTTCGAACAAAGCTTATAGCTTTAAAAAGTAAAAAGTGGACCAGATAGCTTCTAATAACCCCTCTATTTTTGCTGCTTAAGGAGAAATGAACTCTACCCC
>NC_058407.1:100823433-101003331 GCF_002201575.2 Neomonachus schauinslandi | reverse complement strand
AGAGACCCAAATTGCTTTAAAGGTGCCTAGATTTCCACCGGTTCCAGGGACAAACACTCGGCCCCCCCCCCCCCCCCCCCCCCGCAATTTGGTGAGAAGAAAAAAAGTTTTAGCTTCTTGTAGATCTGTAGGTAGGGACGGGGATCAGGAATCTCGAATCTCCTACTGGCTGTGCGAGGAACCGGTGGAACTCTAGGCAGCTTTGCACTTCTGAGGTGCTCGCTCCAACAGTTACGTGACTCTGTGGTTTTGTCCTTCCTCTCGCTCTTGCTCGCTCTCGCTGTCTGAACTCCAGCAGCACTGTCAGCAGCTCCTCGCAAGCACAGCACTCCCATAACTGCCGTTCCCGAACCACTCACAGAGGACTTCCTTACAGGTCAGTAAGAGCTCCGGGCAGGACCTAAGCATTGATCAGTAAGTACCTAGGACATGCACTTTTGGTAGTCACTAACACATTTTAAAAGAGGCATAAAACCCCTCATTTTTATCTGTTGGATAGCCCCGTGAAGTTTTGGGAAAAAAGAGGACCCCTAATGGACTGATGGCAGTTCTGAGAGCACACACTCAACTCCTCTATTGTCCTAAGAGAAGCTTCACGGTACTTTTAGGGGTAGGGGCAAGAGAAATCCTAGGAGCTGTCGTAGGCCACGCACGACATGGAATTTCTCATGACCAGTTTTCCCCAGTGCTTTATGTGGGAGCACTGGTTGATGCTGCATTTTCTCATGATCTCGGTCCTCGCAGACAGTCTTGGAATGTGGGATATGGATCCAGATGCAAGCGACAGTGATGTCAAGCCCTTGTCTAAACCAGAACTGCTCCAGACCTCTGCTACATCAGTCCTGAAGAACCAGATGGTGACCTGGGACAGGACCCCACAGAACCTCTGCCACCAGAATCCACAAGCAAAATCTGGACTCTCGCACCTCCAAACTCACAACAGCAACCAAGATGTAACAGGTAGCGAAGTGTTTAGGAACAAAAATTGAAAGGAGAACTTGGGTTTAATTCTCTGCATTTTAAAGGAAGCATGACATTCCATTTGAAGAAGTTGGGTGCTATCATGCCAGAGGAACAGCAGTCCAAGAAAACAACTGGTTTATGAGCCACAGCTTTTCCTTTGAGGTCCTGACTAGAGGTGTAGCCCCTAGTAACCCTTTATAGTAGTAGGAAGCTTAACCACGAAATGAATGAAGAGCTTTTCCTTATTAAATCAGGCCCATCGTGTTTGGTTATTGCAGCTGGATCTAGCGTTAACAGAAGGATCTGCCCTCATAACAATTTTCATTCTTGGCTTTTTAGTTTAAGTTAGGATTGTTAACAAACACAGTTCAGAAATTATTAGCTGTTTATTCCTTATTTGAAAAATCACAGCAGCCACATTTAAATTATTTTCTCTCCCACAGGAAACTGTGGTATCTATGGGAAGAACCAGGACTTGAAGAAAAGGAAATTGGATCCATCCTAATGGAGGCTCAGGTCACATCCTTGGACTTTGTCACAAAGGGACTTTCACAAACTACTTTTAGGTCATAAAACTGTTCATCATTCCCAGGGAATGAGCTTTATTTTCAAGGAGTTACCTTGCTTCGTTCTGAACTTTACCAGAGGATTTGACTATTGGAGCCTTCTGTAGGTAAAGCTGAGCAGTCAGAAAACAAGTGCTTTAAAAAAGCTTGTCATACACTGCAGCGGGGAGGCTCTGAGATTAAATACCTTTTCTTTGGCTCTTGAGGTTCTTCACTATTTATTCCTAAGCTACTATGTTAGTATGTATAGAAATTTTAGGAATCCCCAGTGCCTACCTGCCTTCAAGCAATATTACTAAGCACCAGCTTTTACAGCTGCCTATGTGAAATTATTGTAATATCTGTCTTTCACCTTGGCGCTCGGTGTTTAATGTTGTCCACACCATATTGTGTATCCTTCCGAAAACAAAAGCTACAGTGTTTTTTAACTACCTTGCATCAATACAGGCTGCGATCTTCATCTATGATAATCTCGCGTTTATAGGTTTATGGTGTCACGATCCTGCAGTTTTTTACCTAATCAAGGAAATGATCTAAGACCGAAGAAAAGGCATTTTAAGAAAGCAAAATAAATTTTCCTTTGTAACAAAAAATAAAAGTGGGTGTACTTCTCCATTTCAGATGTGAGATATAACCCATCTTAACATAAATGGGTTTTTTTCATAGTTTCAAATGTTTCATAATCCGCCCCCCCCACCCCCATAATGAGTTTGCAGGTTCTTTTTAAGATGCATCTTGGGCTGTGCCTTTTATCTCATCTTCAAGCTGTGGCTTTTATTAATTTTTAGATCACAGATCCATTTGTGGGAAACTATGAACCCAAGGCAAGGAACTCTTAAAGTACAGGAAGGCAGCCAGACATTTCTATTCCTATGGAAGATGAAGAGGCTCTAGCTTACCCTGATTTCCCCTTTATCTCACCTCTCATTACATGGATTTGGTCATATGTTCATCTTTTGGTTTTGATATCCTTACCATTTTTTTTTCCAGAAAAAAAAATCTCTCCCTTGTCTGAAGCATAATCTTAGTTTAGTTCAGAACTGCTGCTTTAAAAAAGTTCCCGGAGTCAGGAATCCAGTTATAAATTGCACACAACTGAAAACTGAGCTAATGAGATCATGAAAAAGGAATTTGCTGGAAATGAAACCCCACAGCTCAACAAAAGCAAGTTTGGTTTATTTGAATGGTTTCATTAAATAAGTCTACAAAGGTAACAAACTGAAGCACAAAGCGCAATCTTACAAGAAGCGCAACACCCAGAGTTAGTGCAAAATGTACAATTAACGGCTGCTGAGAAACCCCCAAGGTTTGAATTCAGTTTATTTGCTTTTTTAAACAGTGTACATTGTTAAATAATGTAAGGAAAACATTTATAATTCAGAAAGATTTTTGTAATGTGGAAAAAGATACTCAAAGTGTACTATTAACACAAAAATAATTTAAACAGTTCAGTAGCACTAGTTCATTCCTCTAGGCTTCAGTTACTTCATCCACAGGAGGGGAAAAAAAAAAAATCAACAGTAAATAAAACCAGTTCTTACTTTTTGTGTGTAAGTGATCTCAAAATAAAACCAAAGTAACAAAAAATTATGTGCTGCATTTGGTTCCCTCGTTCCTCTAGTAGAAAGTATGGTTTCATTCATCTTAGGTGGTCTGTTTCTCATTTACTTGGCACCTTCGTTGTTCTATCCTTACTCTTACCATCTCCCCAAGAATCTTAAGCAGAGAATAAATAAGTAAACAACTTTGAAGCAGGGCTTGGAACCCCTGTCCTTTTCATTTCTACTTTCCTAAACCTTCAGCTTTCACTTGCATCTTTGGGACCTAGGCTAACTTACTAAAGAAAACAGGGCCCATGAAGGAACAACAGGATAGGACAGCCAACCAGGCTCCCCCTATTGTGGTGATTCCTGGGATGTGCTGTTGAGGTGGGTAAGAGATTGGAAATGTGTCAATTTCCCAACTCAAGAGTCAAGAGAAGAAGCACCCAAAAAACTAGGAGTCCTAGCTTCTTTCCCCATCTTCGGAGATAACAGAGATCCCAAACATAGCCAATTAGGAGAGTATTTCCTGAAAGCTCTGAAAATAATAGAACTGCCCATTACAACTAGGCATAGCACTATATAATACTGATTGGTTGCAGTTATTACTTAAGGGGAGTATTTGTTTATATGAGAATGTGAGAATATCAGTTGCGATTCTAGAAATAGAGGTGGCACAACAGATTTATGATCCTGCAACCATTTGGACATCACATAGGAAACGAGTAGGAATAAGCCACTCTTTCTTACAATGCTTAATTCAGATGTGGGTCCACTTTCCACAAAATACAGTACCCCAAGCTGAGAAATGCATGATACATTTGCAACAAGAGGAAAGCAATCCAAAGTTTTTCTTAGAGCATCTTTCTCCATCTGTAACTTTTCACTATCAACATTTCCCAACTTAAAAACTAGCCCCCACCCCCTTCCCTTTATATTCAGCCATTTCCACTAGGTCTTGTCTGTCGAGCCTGGCTTAAGTAAGGCTCATGGCACCCTGTGGGCCAGGCAGCACACATCTTCCTGACAAGTCTGTTCTCCCGTTCTTAGTCTTTCTTTTTCTTTCATTTATCACACACCACCCTTAAGCTTTTAAATTGCTCAATTTTGTTACCACACCCCTCCTTACTGTTCTTGAAACAGAACTTTCTGCTTTCAACCACTGATGTCAACTTAACTTCTCACCCTGCTCATCTTACACCTGCTCTAGACAAAATTGAATGACTTAAAAAAAAAAAAAAAAACAACTCAGTTTCCCTTTGGCATAATCCTCTGCTGGGGTCACATGGATCTAATATCCTTCCATACGCCCTCTGCTGATCTGGGGTCTGATGAGAAGTTGGTGCTAATGGCAGAAGCAGTAGAAGTCCAAGGCACTAAAATATCCAGCAAGCAATACTGGGAGAACAGAAGTATTCAAGTACAGTAATTTATACAATCTTACATTCACATTTATTTATCTACTACAATGGAAATACAAAGGAAAAAGCTAAAGTGTCTCAATAAGTAAAGGACAGAGCTTGCTTTCTTTTTTCCAACTTTTTAAACCTTTCATATTTTACTCTTAAAACTACTGTTGTCCAACAACATTTATATATCACAGTGTTTCCACATCAAAACTGATGGCAAAGTTACATGTCCGCTGGGGACTTAATTTTTTTTTTTCCTAATTGCTAATGCTGCAGTCAAAGCTGCTAATATCATTTGCTTAAAGCACTAATGACCTATCATAAGAAAGGGTTGAAACCTCAGTCCCCTGGTGTTTTTCACTGGGTTCTAAAGCAAAAAAAAAAAAAAAAAGAAAGAAAAAAGAAACAAAGAAAAAAAAAAAGGGGGGGGGGAACAGGGTAGGAGAGAGCCCAAAAGTTTTCTTGTTTTGTTTTTTTTGTCTTGTGGTTTAGATTCTTGAGGGAATAAGGGATTTGGGGTGGGTACCAAAATTAAGAGCTCCACCCATTTGAAATACAGATGGGGTTTGGTTTTCCACTGAGCTCTCTCGTAGCTTTCTGATAAATGATTCTCTTTTCTAGCCCTCACTATTGGGTGTAGAGAAACAGGAAAGCATGGTTTGAAGCCGCCCCATCACAAGAAAGCTGCTCTTTCCTTCTCGTTCCACTCCAATAAATGGTGAAGGGGGAGGGAGATTCTCAATTCTGAGGGCTCTAAGCGGTATTAAAAACATTCCTTTCTGGCAAGAAATAACCAGTTAAATGCAGCACTAGTAGTTAGTATATAGGCTACTTTCCCGTCCCCCCCCGCCCCCTTCAGCATTCCATCTCCTGCCCCCAAATCTACTCAAGTTAATGTCTCTAGGTCTAAGTGGTCCGCAGGTTGGAACCTGGGGGGTTGCTGATGGATTTCTGCAAATTGCTGATGTTGAAATTCTGTAAGGAGGCAGTTCCCACAGGCTGGAACTGGCCAAGCGGCTGTGGTGCTGGGCCACCTGTCCCACTCCACTGAGTGCCAAAGGGGGGGAGCTGGAAAACCGTACTGCTGTGGGGGGCACATAGACTTGGTGAAATGACCTAGAGAGGTAGCTGATGCTGCAGAGATGGGGGCAGAACCACCCAGATTTGAGGTCATGGAGATGCACAGCTGACCAGGTGCAGAGAACTTCCTTGCCATTCCAGGGCCCTGAAAACAAAACAACTACATGTCAAGTTTGGTGTGGGTATAACCCAGAGGTGAAATGGGTGGTACTGAAATCTAATTCTAGAACTGGGGCTGTTCAAGCCTTACAGGGTATAGTAAAACCAAAACCAAACCTTTCATAATTATTGGCTCTTTACACTTGCCAAGTAAGGGTGCGCTTGGAAGTGGGCAGAGTCATGTACATGAGTATATACGTGTATGCAATTCAGGGCGTTAAGAGAAAAGGGGAGAAAAAACTGAGTTGACAAACAGGGAGCTAGGGATTCAAAGACAAATAAAAGGGTAACTGGGTGTTAAAATTTATGAGCTGCTACAGAAGGCTACAGCATGAAAGGCTAAGCACTAGGTAGTTGATACCACCTCTGCTTCAGATGTATGCTCAGCGATACTCTGCTAGATTAGGAAAATGACAAAAAGGGAAGACTTGCCTCATAATTCATGTGTCCTTTGCTTCCTCTCCTGCTGGAAAGATTCATGGCATCTCGGGCCCAATTGTCTACCAGCTTGTGCAGGTCATCTGTGAACGTGCCCTTCCTGCTGGACGTCATGGCAGGAGGCTGAGCTTGGGCGGCTTGGCTGTTCACTGCTCCCCCAACGGTGTTTGTGCTACTGGTCCCTAGAATTAGAGGAAGCACCAGAATACAACCATTATAAGAAGCTTGGGTTAGAACGTCAGGAAGAGGGAAAACTTCACAGGATGATGAATGGCAAGCCACTGAATGAGGAGAGGATAAGGTGGGAAGGCATGCGAGAGGGGAAGGGTCCAAGGGTTTGTTTAGCCACATGTTCTGGCATAACATAACAGGGTAATGAAAACAGACTCTCTTCAGGAGTTGTGGCGGATGACGCTAAGTAACTCCGGATGATAGTAGGCACAAACAGGCAGGGACCTCTTTCAGCCCATTCACATGGTATCTTAGAGTACTGAAACTTACTTTTAGTACCCTATTCCCAGCACCACACTGATGAGGGAGGTGCGCTAAGGTCAATGAGGCTCTAGAATGGTGCAGAATGCACGGCAAAAGAAGAGGATTTCTTGAGCCCTGAGGCAGGGTTAAAAGCAGGAGTTAAAGGAATGCAAAGGTAGACTGCTTGGCCCAGGAAAAGATGAGGTTCCCAAACCATGTGGATGCTTTGCCACAGTCTTCAGCCATTCTTTAACAGAAAGAGGCGAGAGGAGATAGCATGCTCTGTTCAAAAACCTTTTTCACCTGGACTCATACACACAAATTCATAAACATAAACTCGGGAGAAATGAAGGCTTTGACCTCTTCCAATTGCCTATGAGTTAAGAACCAAGATTACTCCTGAGGAAGGTTCTCTGTGGTGTGCCTGAATCATTCAACTCCAGGAAGACATGATTTTCCTGAAGATGACCTCAGTTTCAATTGGTTCGTGAATTCTCACCCCTCCTCTTCCTTCCCAGAAGAGCAAGCACTCACACAGGGAAGCAACAGGAACATTCAGCTGAGGTAGGAGTGCAAAGGGAAGGAGGAAGCTTTGAGGTTATGATGAAGGAATTCTATTTCTATGGTTTGATGAGAAAGGAAGAAAGGCTCTGTGTCCTGCCTGATTTTGGCTCTGCTGGAGGGCACACTGAAGATTATTCGAAGAGGCAAGTTTTAGGGAAGAGGGAAAGAAAAGTCATGATCTTGTTTTTCTTCCCTCACCCCCCACTTTCTTACCAGATCCCACATTTGCCGCTACTAAATAAAATAGAATAAATAAAAGCTACTAAGGTAAGTTGTGAGCCACTAGGCCTTCAGATATCCAAGTAACGCTGGGGGCTAAAAAAAAATGCATACATATTCCTGCTTTCCAGGTCCAAGCAGCACCAGAGCACAGCAGCATGCCCGAAGCAACTCTGCCATTTACAAGCCCTTGATAATCCATTGCTGTTCTCAAGTCAAGTTTAAACCCCACGGCCCTGGGAATGGCACACACAAGCATGTCTGTATTAGAGTAATAGCTAATTCTGAGGTGAAGCTGCAGAGTGAGGAAGGTCACATGCTTCTTACCACCAAGGCAAGACATGGATCTACTGCAGTGTGTGTATTAGCTCACTTCTTAGTGCCCACTGGAGCCACAAGGGGATAGCTACTGCACATACAGCGTAAAGGGAAGAGTAAGTTCCCCTACGGTACAGGAAACCCAAGTGGAAAAGGATAAAAGCACAGGAACAGCCTGCCTTGAAAAGCAAGACAGACAGTGGTGGGGAAGCACAAGCAATGACGGTGGCAGTCGTGATAGTGATAAAATCTAGAAAGCAAGCATATCACATGCATGAGGACTATTTTCCTGTTTGAATAATAACTGCTTGGTGAGCTTGATGATGAGACAATCAAAATGAAAACCAGAAATAATCATAAGTAAGCAGAACTATTAAAAGCCAAATACTAGAAGCTCAGTAGAGGTGAACACTGCTTATTCACAAAGAGCTCATGCTCGGAGTCACACCTCTCTAGTCGCCTCTGATGCTGTGAGGCTCCTTTATAACCAAATTTAATTTTTCATTTTAATCTGTCTTACACACTACTGGATTCTGAAGTGGGGTTTATACACCATGATGGGGGGAAGGGTCAACCATACAGTTACCCTTCTCATTCTGGCTTCTGAAAACAGGCTTTCCCAGTAAAGGAAATAAAAGCACATCCCACTCTGGCCAGAAATTAACGCCTGGCAAAAGCTGACTTGACTATGAAAGCTAGGAGAATGGATAGTGCATTTAGTCCATCTTAGTAGTAAATGGTTTAAGAACACTACCTGTAATGCAGGTATTTCTGAGAATGCTACTTGCCTTCCAGAGAATATACTGAGTAACCTTGAAACCGTTCTCAGTTCTGCTGCAAAGCTCTAAGAAGTAGTGTATGTTTCACCACCCAAAATCCATTTTTAAATTTTCTCCTGCCATAATACATTTCCCACACACCACACCACCAGATCCTAGTAACAATAACTTACTCTGAGTCACAGCTCATTGCCTAGTATCCCAAATACTAGTCAGTTTTCTGACTGACCCTCTAGGTGGCCGGTTGGGTAGTTGAACAGTTGAACAGTCTGCACTTTAATGAGAAGCCACCAGTCTAAGCCAACTCTATAAAGTAGTGCTTCTCTCTTCACCAATCCAGCAGATGTCTCCCACTATGATGGGTGGCTATGGACTTTTCTATGTTTGGATCAGTGCCGATTTCCCAGTGGGCGGAACAGCGGCTGGCACGTTTTATCTCCTGACTAAAGGACTCTCTTTCCCAAAAGAGCCAGGCATCCCTGATCTCTCTATATATTATGGGCATTATCAATCCTTAATTGTCACAAAGCCAGCTCACAGGGGGTCATCACATGAGAGCAGACTATGAGGTGATTTCTTAATCCGCCAGTGGTCAGCAATTAAGCATGTTAAAAAACCTTAGAAAAGGGTGCAGAACTAGACAGATGAAAATTGGGAATGAGGACGTTGTGAAGCTTCAGGGTTCCAAGAACTCATGGATAACCGGCTTTGCAATCAAGGACCAAAAGTAAGAGAAAGAAAAGATAATTACTACAGAGCTGGTTGCAAGGACAGACTTTTTTCACCATCTTCCCTGAAGCACAAAGAGAGAGCAATGTGTTAAAGATAAAGAAACATCAGTGTAAAATACTTAGAATCTCCAAACAGCACACAAAGTCCCAGCAAGAGAAAGCAGAAAGAGAGACAGACTGGTGGGACCCGGGAGCCCCTGCTATAGGTAAAGTTCTATGGGACGTATCTTACTTAGCCTTAACATGGGTGTCTGATGGATGGAGGTACCTGGCTGATAGCGGAGCTTCCACACCCAATCTTTGTATCTGAGAATAATGCTCTGCACTAAGGTCCTGGGATGGGGGAGGAACTCCAGTCTCTCAGGTCTTACTGCTTGAATTTCAAATACTCAAGCAGTCTTTCCACTGACCCTGTCCCACTTTCTGTTTCTCCTGCTGGGTTGTTAAAAAGCACTTGATTAGATGCATTAGCAATTCTACCCCAGTAGACTGACAGTACCACTGTTACAGTTTTGAGTCAATTTAAATTGGCTAATATATTTCCAAATCCTAGACATACACACTAACCCCTTCCCCTCCAGAAGTCTTTAAAAGTATGTGGAAAACGAGCAACTTTTGAACATAAATAAAGCATTAAGCCAAGCCGTGCTTCCAAACCATTATCTATTTTGAGAGCACAGAATAACGCATCCAAAACTAGAAAGACCCCATGTCTGTTAAGTACCTGTTTTCCCTTCCATATTTGCTTTAAATCTGCCTCTTGCAATTTGTTCACCAAGGCTTATATGATATATACTCAAGTGCCTTCAACAGATGTAGGGCCTTTCTTCTTAGACCCAAAAGGAAGTGATAAGATTTAATATTTCTAACCACTTTCATTTGATGTTACAAGTGTGCCACCACCTACCTTTAAGAGTGTGTGAGAATTTAATTAATTAATTAATCTGAAGTGTATCTCTCACATTACGTTTCCCAAAAAAGCCTTGGTTCTCTTTCTTCCCTCTTAGACATCTCAGGCTGTATAATATAGGCCTGACATGATACATCCTACTTTACAACACTTGCCTCTTACTATTAAATGTCTTTTCATCTTGCCAGCCGGACAAAGAAATTAAATGCTTATTTAAGTGTCAAGGTGCTAACATGCCTGGTCCAGCCTGGTCTAACCAGAAAAGTTATCGATCTGAGTACCCAAAAACCATACATGCTTTGGAAAGCTACCAAATTGGATAACACCTTCCACGTCTTTTGTTCAGTAGTCCTGGACTGGTGATACGTGAGGCCCAAGGACCTCTGGACCACACTCAGAAACAGTGATGACCTTTTTGCACATGCATTTAAAAAGCACTTCAATAACCACATCAGAAGTTTGAGGCCTCAACAGAGAAGATCTTTAACCAAACTGTAACAAAGGTTTTCTACCTGAGCCTTGCTTTTGCTTTTTAAATTTTTACTTCAATATACATTTATTGACTACCTACTATGTGCCAGGTAGGCACTGGCTGATTTAGAAGGAAATGACGTGTGCTTCCCAAGTGCTGCCCATGTTTGTGCACATGATCTCATTTGATTTGTACAACAGCCCTAGGAGACAGGCATCATCTTCATTTTACCTTTGGGGAGGACAGGCTGAGAAAGTTGGGTGATTTGCTATTGTACCTTGCTTTTAAGAAGAGAGCTAGGAGGGGCGCCTGGGTGGCTCAGTCATTAAGCGTCTGCCTTCAGCTCAAGTCATGATCCCAGGGTCCTGGGATCGAGCCCCACATCAGGCTCCCTGCTCTGCGGGAAGCCTGCTTCTCCCTCTCCTGCTCCCCCTGCTTGTGTTCCCTCTCTGGCTGTCTCTCTCTCTCTGTAAAATAAAAATAAAATCTTTAAAAAAAAAAAAAAAAAAAGAAGAGAGCTAGGAAATCCTAGCAATCTTGTTAAAAAGACCATTTTCATTGGCAGGTGCTGGGCTTTGGTCCTTAAAAGAATAAATGCTTAATCAGAGTAACTATACGGAAACCCTTTTTGAACTACCAATTTTATGGAGTTAGAGGGTGGGGGTGGGGGAGTGAAAGGATCCAATGAACAAATTCTAGCATCATTTGAACTGAGAGATGGTTAGGCTTAATTGAGAAGAAAAAAAGATTTCAACCTACTCGGAAAAAGAATAAAAAAATAGGGTGTAATTCTCCCTTACTGCCAGGATCTAAGTATATCAGTGGTCAAGATGTTCTCTGTCACTTCTAATGCCAGAGCAAGGGGCAGATGTGACTATGGACTTCAGTCTTCATTTATTCTAAATGACCCAGCAGTCTCTACAGCATTACCACCTTTTCTACTCTGTCACGGATCTATGAAGAAGCACTTCTACCAGAAAGGTTTTTTTTAAGCTTATAGAAACCTATTATCATCTCTGTATCTTTTATCATAATTAACATAGAGACCCAAACTTCTGAGGGTAATAGTAATTCAGCCAAGCCACCGAGTAGATGATATACAAAGAGACAAATGAAAATGGACTGTATGAAACATCAGATCCAAGCAGCAGAAAAACAAGGACGAGGAAGGAGTAAAGGTGTTACACACAAAGAGCCAAGCAGGGCGTACTCAGAAATCGGGTCCTCCTGCCACCAGGTTTGAATGTCACCTGCTCAGATGCACAGTTAAACTTCGCACAGCCTGTGAGAGGGGGAAAAACAGGGAAAAACAGAGAGAGAAGAGACAGAACACAACTACAAGATGTTAGAAACTCGAGGCTGGAGTGGTGAAATGCGCTAAGACGGCACACAGAAGAACAAGCTTCCAGGGAAAGGCCAGATATCTAGGACAGGAAATATCAGGTCTCAATTCCCTCCCTCTGTCAAATGCTGAAGCTCCTCCCAGTGGGAATAATGCCAGCTGGTCTGCACTCCTAGCAAGCAAGTATATTCACCTTGTGAAGAGACGATCTAATCTTTGATTTCTGTGATGTTGTAGCAAAAGCCCCTAAGCGAGTTACCTATATCTTCTCCTACTCTTTTTCACCCAGATACCTAAGTCCTTCCAATTGTCGTTCTACTATTGCTAGCAGCTCCCTCCTCAACAGGAAAGTTTCGAATGATCATTAGTAAATAAAACTATATTTAGGAAGTAGATTACAGATAAATAATGGAATTGTAGGGCTATTTATCTTAGTATGCTACTCCCATACTTAAAAGTTTAAAAAGTCTGCACTGGCTAAGAAAATGCATTAGCGTTCAGAAACTGCTAAAACTCCTTTGATTTTGGTTCAGGAAATCTCAGTCAAGTATTAAAGTGTATGATCCAAATCCCAAATGAGTCATTAATTTGGTTAAAGTCCTCACATAAGTCACACATGCAACTTTTTGCTGTAATCCTTTGAAAAAAGCCATTTCATCTGATAAGAGCAATGAGTTCACCTAATCTAATGATTACTCAACTTCCCCTTCCAGCTCAAGATCTGTGAGGGTACAACAGACAGGCTATGTTCTGGTCACCTGGTTTTCCAACTGACCTTAACAATAGTTACTCTTCAGGCTTCTGCCACAGATATTGCAGTTTTTAGAAGACAATGGTTGCTCTGATTGCTTACCTTGACCTGGAGCAGAAAGGCTTGGTACTGAAATGGCACCATCACTGGTAAAGGCTGAATAGAGGTTGTCACTGGAGGGAGATGGCTTAAGGGGCTGTAACAGCTGATTCTGCCCAGTCTCTGGGATGCTGCCAGGAGGGTGGAGGGTCTGCTGGGGGTGCAAAACTGAAGTGGCACTCTGACCAGACAGGTTACCTGCCAAAAGATAAAGCAGCATGAGGAAACATGTACAGCTTTCCCCTTGCCCTTAATAGGCACTATTCTCATTACTCCAATGTGTCCCACTAAGTGACTAATCACAAGTCAGAAGCTGTAACTGATCAAAGAACAAAGGCCTCCCTCACGGGAGGGTAAGTGAGGAATGACATGAGAATCAACAGGCACTAGGGCTATAGGTAGCTTTAGATAGCCTAGAAGGTTCATAAGTCTCAGCTGAGAACATTCAGTGGGTATGAGAGAATTCCATGATCGCTTTCCTAAACACTATTATAAAACACTGAGTTGGAGCACGACATCAACAGGTTTGGTGGGGGGCAGTCTCTGCTTAGTCTTTTTTCCAAGCATGTGTCAGATCAAATACAGAAGTGTTGTCAAAACCGACACAAGTGATTACAGAGTAATGCATATTTAAAATTATTTGTGGCAGGTGGCTTTTATTTCCTAGTCGTCTGCCTTGAAATTGACGAACGTGTCTGTTCCCTACTAACTGGTGGAATAGAAGGCCACTCAAAAAGTATGTCAAAATTGGGATCAGAATCTAAATTAGCTGATATCCCTTATAATCACATTTCCACTACTGAATTGGTTCTAATGTGCTAGAGAAGAGGTTTGGGTTTCTGAAAGCTTCCAGGAGAATGGAAAGCTGCTAAGAAGTTTACAACTGCTTTCCAACATATTTATATTAGACCTGGAGAGCAAACAGAGGTACAAACTTATTTCAGGCTTTTTCACTTTTCAACTAATTATCTGTTAACATCATAATTTCACTGAAGGGTAGACAAACTGTGTAGTTTGTTACAAGATAGTTACAAGATATTGTGATTTAACTATTTTTTTATTACAACCACTAGCAAGTTCTTTACTTCAATATAGATAAATGAAATAACTTTAATCAAGAAAATTACCACCTAAGACATATATGAAATTTACAGTCATCCTAGCAGCAATTATGAGTAATTCATTCATTGAAAGGAAAAATCTACCTAAACTTTACTAAACAAAGAACAGTGTATTTTCTTTCATTTGTCCGTGATTTTGGTGAAATGTGAGTTATAGGAGTAACAAGGTAATGCTAAATTGTTTATCTTTAAGGACAACCATAAATGGCTACCAGTAGATAGTAATATGGATCACAATGGAATAAGCCACTGTACTCATCCAGTCTACTTTCATAGACTCAACAAAAAGAGATACTATAAACAGGGAGAGTGTAAAAGTCAAGGAAGCAAGAATATTAGGAAAGTCAAACTCCTTTGAAATTTAACAAAAACAACAAATGTTCAATAGGTTACATATAGAGTTGGAGATAGAAACAAAAGCTGGACAGCCAAGGCTGACCTGGTCCATGGCTTTTTACCTGAAAGCTGGGGGCTTTTATTCCCCAAGGAACTGCTGCGACTGGATTTGCTGCCTTTGCTTTTAGTGGGTCGCCTTCTTCTCCCTGAAAGGGGGGCAGCTGGGGGAATAATGACAGCGGGGGGAACCTTTCCCAGTTTGGTATACAAAGATTCAATTTCATGCTTCTGGCGACTCTGCAAGTCTTGAATTTCTTTAAGATGCCTATGAAAGATAACCCAACATAATTCAAAAACATTATAACCACTTTTGTTCAAATAAGATTTAATAACATATTCTTTAACCTCCATTCAAGTAATTACTTACTCATGAATTCCCCCCCACCCCAGTATACTTAACCTAATTTCTATTGCCTTGAAATTCTAGTGTGTCATCTCATATTGTTGGCCTCCATTACCCAAGCCAAATTCCAATAAGCTCCTAAACAACAACAAGTAAGTTTACAATGTGTTAGGAGAAAAGGCTTCCTGACTTTGGAGGCTATACCCAGGAGTACTGAATTGCTACTTTGATCCAGTTTATCAAATATGACCTATAAAACCTGCCAACATAATCTACATCCCAGTGCCATTACTGGATTCATTTGGTAGACTAGTAAATAAATTAGATTAGGTTAATAATGATAAAGAGCGCTATTAACAAAAACAACAATATATCAAAAGGTGAAGAAGTTCTAGAAGTAGAAATGCTATGGGTCCTTATAAATATAAGAGACCAAAGGAGAACTACATTCAGATAACTAGCTTTTGCATATCACCCTCTCTTTAAAAGCAATGAGATACAAGCATATTGCAGTGAAAAGAATACTAACCTAGGCACCAGGAGCTAGATCTTAACACAGTTCTGCCATTATTCTTTCACAGAAGAAAATATACTTACTTTTCTCGTAGTCTTCGCAGCTCTAATTTTAAATCTTCATCTTCAATATCTGACTCATTGTCACTACTCATGTAAGAGGAGTTGAATGAATTACTAAGGCTTTGACTTAGATTCTGGATAGGCAGGCTCTTCGAGCTCAGCTGATGGGGGGAGTGTGGACTACCTGAACCATCATCCACATCCCTGCTAAGGAAGGCGGCCTCCAGGTCAGAAGATGGCCCATTCAGATGTGAAGGCTCTGACAGTTCAGGCTTTTCTTTCTTTGGTATCACAGCAGGGAGAACACCTTGTTCCAAATCCATAAAAGGAGGAGATGCTGTTGGCCCCTCTTTCTTTGCCTCAGTGATCTTGTCTTCAGTTCTTGATACAGAGAAACGACTTACTTTGTCTGCTGTAGTTGTCACCTGAAAACGTCCTACCTTGGTAGGCTGCCCAGTTTCTGACTTTGCGTCCGACGCAGGAGTTTTGTGGGCACTATCTGGCATATCTGATGAGATGTCGTGGATGGTTATCCCATTAGGCTCTGTCTTCACCAGGGTACTTTCTGGACTACTACTTGATAGCACTGAGGACTCTGAAGTACTGGATTCAAAATGAACAGACTTTGTATCTTCTGACTTATTTTTACCCTCTTTTTGGACATCATCCATTGTAACTGAAACCTGATAGAAAGAGACCAAACTGAGATTAAAAAACAAAGTCTCCAATATTCAATTTTTTAAAATGGCCCTTAAAAAAAAATTGAGGGGTATCTAGCTGGCTTAGTCAGTAGAACATGTGACTCCTGATCTCGGGGTTCTGAGTTCAAGTCCCACACTGGGTGTACAGATTACTTAAAAAATAAAATCTTAAAAAAGTAAATTATTTCATTTTCCAGTGAATAGGCTGGGATGTCTTTACATAAGTCTTTACGTATGGAAAGTATGTCTTTACATAAGTCCCTCCATCTTCACTGTGAAAATAAATGGAATACCATTATAGAAAACAACAAATCTGTACTGAGATGTATAGATTAGATATACAGATTCTCAGCAGCTGGCTAAGCTTACTAAGTAAATAATTTACTTTCATATCTCATGTTATACACAGGACTTAGATTTATGTCTTTGTGGAAATACAAATAACAACAGGGAATAGAATCTTGAAGGTTGCTTGTGAATATAAAAACTACAAATGCCAACTAAGCTTCAAGAATCAACACACCAAATGGGACTATAAGGAGGATCCACTACTATCCCCAACACCCAGTGCTATCCTGAGAATAACTGGAAAGCAGTTGTGAAAGCAATTAAAAAAAAAAAAATTTCACTAGTTGGACCAGCTGGGAAAATATTAATGATATGGTGTCACCTGATGCTCAGTCAGTACTTTCACTTCAGAAATTAATTCTAAAAAATTATCCTAAACATGGAAAGTGTTTTTATATACAAAAATGTTTCCTGTTACTTTACTATGTTGGAAAAATCAGAAACAACCTAATGACTAACAAAAGATGGGGAGGAAAGCCACGAAATATTCAGAGAAGAAGCAGGGTCAACTGTAGATACACACATGTGCACAGAAAAAGGAATGGAAGGAAACACACACCCTAAAAAGTAATCCTGGATGGGGAAGGGAGGTGGGGGGATGAGCAGATAATTTCCTGTTTCTCTACTACACTAAGTATTCTATATTTTCTTTAATTGGCATGTATTATTATTATTTTTTAAAGTTTACTTACTTACTTATTTTTAGTAATCTCTTCCCCCAACATGGGGCTCGAACTCGTGACCCCGAGACTGAGGCACACGCTCTTCTGACTGAGCCAGCCAAGGACCCCAGCATGTATTTTTTTTTTTTTTGCATGTATTATTTTTAAGAGGGGAAAATGATAAAGAGCTATACAAAAGAGATATATCATTAAATTGGCAATTATGTCCCAAAGTTAAGTAATCATTTTATTATATACCTATTCACCCAAAGAGGAAATCAAGGCAAGGAAAAGTGGTTGTCTTACCTGAAATCGTCCCATCTTGAAAACACCAGTTCCTGAACTAGTTGCTAGGACAGGACCTTCTACAATATGAGAAACTGAAACAAGTACATGGAGGAGAAAAAGAACTTAAATTAGTATCTCTTTTTAGTTAGCTTCCTTTCCCTTTGGCTAGAAATACAGCAAAATAAAACTATGTATCAGGTGAGGAAAACTGTTTGAGGCAAGGACAACAGAAGAGATACTACAAAAACTTTGGTTAACAGGCAGTAAGAATTCAATTACTCATTCTTTAACTCAAAGATAGAGAGATATAAGTAAATGAAGAGAAAGGATGAGATTTTACCTAGGATATTAAAGACCCAAATGGGTCTTTTCTTTTTAAATGAAAATCACTATGACAAACTGGTTTAGGCAATACTTAGGCAAAATCCTAGAACAAGCAGTACAGGTGTCAGAATCACTGATACGTAGTTTTGAGCAACTTTAAAGTCACCTAGGTCCTCCTCTCTAGGGACAACCCTTTGAGGTTTTTTTCCTGGAGATAATGTAGGCATATACCAGCACTTTATTTTACACAACTAGTAAGTTGTATTTTATACAACACTGATTTTGATATTTTAACAATGTATCTTGGACAGCATTCCATATCGTTGTCTCATTCTTTTAAATGGCTGCATAGTGTTTTAGGTTTGTCTGCCTACTATATGTATGCAAATGTACCACATTTTAAGCAGACTTATGCTGATGGACATTTAAGTTTTTCAGAACTTCCTATTACAAAAGTGCTCTAACAAATATTTTCTTATAGATCTGTGGAATAAATACCTAAAAATGGACATGCTGAATCATGCCCATTTAAAACTTTGATAGACATTACTAAACTGATCTCCAAAGAGGTTGTATCAAGTCACTAGTGGCTATTAAACTTCTGAATTTACCAGTGAGAGGTAAGAAATACTATCACTTACTAATCTTTTTTGTGATATGAATACATCCCCCCCCAACCCAGTTTTTTATTATCTTTGGACCTCATGGCATTTTTTCCATGTAGAAAATTTTGAATCTATTACTGCTTCTGGGCTGAGTATTAAATGTAGTAATAACACCGGTCTCTGCATCAGGGATCAGCAAATTATGATCATGGACCAAATTCAGCCCATAGCTTGTTTCTGTAAATAAATACTGTTAGACTACAGAGCAAAACTCATTCATTCATGTATCGTCTATGCTGCTTTTGGTCTATAATAGGAGATTCGAGTAATTGCGACAGACTATGCAGCCAGCAAAACCTGAAACATATACTTGGCCTTTTACAGAAAGTTTGTTGACCCTGCTCTAGACAGTTAAAAAAAAAGAAAAAGGAGAAGAAAAAGAAAAAGATTCCTTTTATGTTTTGGTACAGTACTGTTTTACAGGATCATTTTCTATCTTTGATCCATTTGGAATTTATTTTGGTTGAAAGCCCACCTTTTTCATATTCTACATTCTCTTACAGTTTGTCCATTTCTAGACTTTTCTGGTCTGTTCCACTGATTTTCAAGTCACTTCTTTTAAAATGAGAGAGCTAATTCAGAATATAATTGTCTTGAAAATATTTTAGAGAGGTTTGAAGTGAAATTTAGAATTTAAGGAAGAAAGAAAGCTGAGCATTCCAGGTAAATCTTACTAATAGTTATACAGGGAAATATATCTATGTAGGTGATAGTGAGGAGAATGAATAAACTATATAAAAAGGAAAAATATTTAAGCAAGTGCTCTACAAAATCACACTGAGTAAGTAAAGCTCATATTGAATTATTTCCACTTTTGAATATAAATGGTTCTAAGGGAAAAGGTGACAAAATAAAAGCTTTAAATTTCCTAGTTTCTGGGGGACTGGTGATGTCATGAAAAGAGATTCACAATAAAACTTTAGAAAAGAAGTCGTTGATATGAACTTATGACCTAGTGCATGCTCATGAAAATTTTAAATTGTTGGTATGGGTTATTTTTACAAAGTTAAGCTGGAAATATACCTAAAGAGAATATACATATGAACATGCCAATTCTAAAGACTCCAGAAATAGATAAAAATGCTTAAGCTGATTAAAATCTTACATTTGTATTTCTACCATCCATGTTATTTAAGAATATCTCTATCTCTACCTAGTGTCACAAAAGCCAAGACGTTAAGGTAAATTAACTTTTGTATGTATGCCTGCCTCAATTTCCTATCTCTCTTAGCAAGGATCTGGCCCAGCTAATAACAAAGGGTCTTATTCCGAGAAATTATCATTGTCCTTTGCATGTCCCCCTTGAAAACAAACAAACAAAAAAATATAAAAGATTCATTAATTTGCTAGTATGACATGGTCTAGATATTAGTATTGATGCTCCTCAGTTATGAAATATATAAAAATGTTTTTTAAAACTATCTCAAATACACCTACATTCTTAAGAAAGTCTTTGAAATAGTAACCCCTATGATCGATTATAGAGAGGACTGGAAATGGTAACATAAGAAGGAGGATGCTTCTCACCATCCTTCTGAGGCTGTGCTCCTGCTTCTGCAACTGCTGTTGGAGCCACCATGGACACAGGCTGCAAAACATACACATAGATACCATAAAATCTTTAGCTTTAGTCGCTCTTTAAACTTTTGCCATGCTGCCTTTCCTCTGGTCTTTATAAAGGGCAAAAGAAATATAGTATATGTGAAGAAACACTTACATCCAAGGGAGTTTTCTTTTTTTTTTTTTAGCCTAAAAAGAAGTCTGATGTAAAAAAAAAAAGGTTTTTTTTTTAAATTAAAGATTTTATTTATTTATTTGACAGAGTGAGAGAGCACAAGCAGGGGTAACAGCAGAGGGAGAGGGAGAAGCAGGCTCCCCACCAAGCAGGGAGCCCGACGCGGGGCTCGATCCCAGGACCCTGGGATCATGACCTGAGCCGAAGGCAGACGCTTAACCATCTGAGCCACCCAGGTGCCCCTAAAAAAGTTTTTAAAAGGAAGAAATCCTGAGTTGTTTCTATATTGTTTTCTTCATTTTTCTCATGGGATACTTAGTGTTTAACTTGAGTATTCATAGAAAAAATATATACATTTTTAAGATTTTATTTATTTGACAAAGAGAGAGACACAGCGAGAGAGGGAACACAAGCAGGGGGAGTGGGAGAGGGAGAAGCAGGCTTCCCGCTGAGCGGGGAGCCCAATGCGAGGCTTGATCCCAGGACCCTGGGATCATGACCTGAAACAAAGGCGTGCCCTTAACGACTGAGCCACCCAGGTGCCCCCAAAGAAAAATAGTTTTAATCAGAACATTGTGTCACAAGCTTAAAAGGAAGAAGTTAAAACTTTTTACTTAAAGTACAGCTTCCGGGGCACCTGGGTGGCTCAGTCATTACAGCGTCTGCCTTTGGCTCAGGTCATGATCTCAGGGTCCTGGGATTGAGCCCTGCATCGGGCTCCCCGCTCAGCAGGAAGCCTGCTTCTCCCTCTCCCACTCCCCCTGCTTGTGTTCCCTCT
Source organism: Neomonachus schauinslandi (assembly GCF_002201575.2). Taxonomy (NCBI): domain Eukaryota; kingdom Metazoa; phylum Chordata; class Mammalia; order Carnivora; family Phocidae; genus Neomonachus; species Neomonachus schauinslandi. Next base: position 100,982,579 of record NC_058407.1, on the reverse strand, counting down.
CTCACTTTATCTCTCTCTGTCAAATAAATGAAATCTTAAAAAAAAAAAAAAAGTACAGCTTCCTCCAAAGCATAAATGCAAAATCCATAGGATTGATCTATGGTGTAATTCTAGCCAGAGGTAAGACAAGAAAAGTACCTTTCAAATAAATAAAATCTTTTCCACAATCACACCACTGGGTCAGTTGTTAATCTTACATTCATCTGCCTCATTTCTGTTTGCTGGAACAAGCAAAGACTCTGAATTAATACTTTTAACTCTGTAGGTGTTAACGGTATTAATAGGTTACAGTATGCTCTAGGAATATATTAGGATTATGGAAAGATGTCGTCAAGATTTTCAAAACTTACACCAACTGTGGATGTCATCGCAATAGTCTCTGGACTAAGTGTTCTTCTCAACTGAGCATCAAGATCTTCCAGAGGCTGCTGGGACTGAATGAAAACAAGCACAATAAATAGAGGTCTTTGGCATAGTCAGAGCTACTATATATACCCAATCTATATACGAATACTGTTTGATGCTTTAGATTGACACAACATATTATCTATTCACTGAATATAAAACTCAATATGCTAAATTTAACTTACATTGCTTAAATGATTTATGTCAATTTCCCAAGCCTAAGAGAAATTCAGTTACATTTATGTTTTTACAGTTTTGAAGTCTTCTTACCTTCTATGTTTGATGTTACTTGAAGTGATAGAAAAGTTTCTATTTGTCCTCTCTTTAAAAACATTCTGATAGGGACGCCTGGGTGGCTCAGTCAGTTAGGCATCTGCCTTTGGCTCAGGTCATGATCCCAGGGTCCAGGGATGGAGCCCCGTGTCAGCTCCCTGCTCAGCGGGCAGTCTGCTTCTCCCTCTCCTCCCTGCTCGTGTTCTCTCTTGCTATATTTCTGTCACTCTCTCTGCCTCCCTTTCTCAAATAAATAAAATCTTAAAAAAATTCTGATAAATGTATCAAGATCTATCAGTAGATTAATTCTATCACATGTTCCCCTATTTTCCTTTCAGTTTGGTACATCTTTCTGAGAACTTGTCTTTATGAATGGCATTAATATATCCTGTCACTATCAAGGGATATTTAAGTCTTTTTTTTTTCTTTTTTTAAGATTTTATTTATTTATTTGACAGAGAGAGACACAGCGAGAGAGGGAACACAAGCAGGGGGAGTGGGGGAGGGAGAAGCAGGCTTCCCGCGGAGCAGGGAGCCCGAAGCGGGACTTGATCCCAGGACCCTGGGACCATGACCTGAGCCGAAGGCAGACGCTTAACGACTGAGCCACCTAGGTGCCCCGTATTTCTTTAAGTCTTAATAATCTATACTTCTTACACCCTACAGATTGCAGCAAGAAGGAACTGGAGGTTTGGACATTCCATCCTGTTAACCACGTCTTACTACCATCCACCCCAAGGCCGTTAACTTTCTACCTTTGACACAGTCTGTAATCTCACATCTATCTATTGGCTTCTATCAACCCATTCTTCTGCAGCTTTATCTTCCTTCCTCTATATACAGGCATTATCCACTTACCCTCACCACCCCCTCCCCATCTTATTTGCTCTTTTGTGTCACATTTGAGCCCCCTTAGGAGTCTCAATGTATGTTTTTAAGAGAAAATAGGTGTAAAACCCCTAATTTACAGAATTTCACAATGTATTTTTTCCAAAATTTAGTAGCTGATGGATTGAGTTCTCTTTGGAGTTATTACTTTATTCTGGCAAGTTCTTTAAGTTATGTTCTACTGTACATCTAGGATTACATAAGTAGGGATAAAGTCAGACTTCTCAAGTTAGAAATTTATCATGTTTTCCTTAGATACAATTTTAAAATAAATCACTGATTTAGTTTCAATGTTTACTACTCTGTCTCAGGGCAGAAGCTTTTTCAGCATTATAATGAATTCATAGTAAGTACTTTCCTTATGGGTATTCAACTAAATGTGTGGGGTGATGGAGTAGGGCGGGAAAGGGAAATGATAATTTAAATATCGCAGGCAGTTCTACCCAATGATCAGAACTGAGCGTGAGATAGGGAATTAATATTCATGTCAGTGGTTTCAGTTTCTGTATGAGTAATCTCATGTTAACTGAGCTGTGTGGGTTTTGTACTGAAAGATATAATATGTATTTTTCATGAAGCATGACCCTTATATCCACCTATACATAAGCCAATTACTTTATTAGGTTGTCAATGAAAGAAATGTCAAACATTCAAGAAAAAACTGGTTGAGCTCACAGAAAAGGGGCATTATCAGTTATCAGTGTGGTATCTTTTCTTAAGGAACTTTCACAGTTAATTTTGATTACTTGTAAGTTTTTACTTCCATAGTCTAGAACCTAATCTCAGTCCTTAGATGCAATTTCACTCCACAAAACTGTGAATGGGAAGAATTATATTTGTCTGGTAAAATGTAAACCTTGCCATTTTCTTCCTTCCTAAAATATGAAAAAGTATTAATATCAAATGTTTTCTAGATGACTTGAAGCAATATTATGAACAAGAGAACTATGAAGCTTCTTACTTTAAATAGGGCCTAGATAATTACCTATACTGTTTTAAAAGAAAGTTGTTACTAAGTCAAAACCAAAGAGAAGCCAGAAGCCAAGATCATGCAATGGAGAATTTAAGTAAGCTTTGTGAAAGAAAAGTAGGGGTACAAAAAGAAATCTGCCAAGTTTTGGGGCAGGGCACCTGAGTTAGTGAAGGTCCTGGAAAAGGTGGCAGCTGCTCGCTGGGTGGAGTACCAGCTGGAAGTTCAGTACCCACTGGCAGCACCTACAGACAATGAAGGGAAATTCAAGTCCATGAGACACTAAGAGTAAAGACTGCATACTGGAGAGCAAATCAATTAATTCCAATGTAGAGACGTAGAGGAAAATAGATCTATAGTTAAGACATGCTTGTCACCTAGCTTATATTCTGGTATCTATCTTAAATAAAGGACATTATAACCATGATAGTGTTATAGGGGTTACTACTGCATACCAATAAAATGAATAGCAAAATTTAGTAAAAGGTTATTCCCTAGGGAAAAGAGAATCAAAGGCTTTAAGGACATGAGAGGCATAGTCCAGTATTCTTGAGCCACTGTTTTGGCACAGTATCATCAGACTTTTCCTAAAACAAACATTTTTCTGAGAAAACAATACAGTTCAGAAATAACCAAAGGTCAAGTCTGATAACAAAAGTCATCAGGATACTATTACTAGTAAACAATTTGTACACAGCCTCTATTATTATCCTACTATAAAAAGAATTTTACAGTCAATGGCAAAGCAGAAAGATGAGTGAAGCACAGAATATAGTAGAAAAAACACAGTCTTGTTACTTGGAGCAGATCAGGGAGACTGAAGACGGCAGAATGAGAGGAAATCCACCACAGCAGAATTAGAAAACATATTTTAGTTATTTTATTCCTAGGATTAGAGTCTTTTTTCCTCTGTATGAAATTCATCGCCAACTTCCAATTTTTTATAACCCCCAAATTGTGTATCTGTGGAATCTAAGCAAAGCAGAAAATTTGCTTCTGCTTCATTCTCACTGAAACAAAGGCTGTGAACTGCTATTGCTCTGTGTAATTGCTAGCAGAAGCATTCAGCTTCCTTTTGAGAGACAGATTTCTTTAGCTGGTACCAGTTAGGAAGAGATGTCTGTGTTATACCTATTATACATCCTTAGAAAACCAGGCAGTATAATTAATCCCCAAATCCTGCCATATTTCAAAAGAAAAAAGCATCTTGTGTTCAACGTCCATATATCCTAAAATCATTTTCAAATTATTTAATAAATACCAAATGTCTAATACAGGCCAGGCTGTCTTTATAACTACATTTCTACTTTGCAAGGCTGAGTTGAAAAAATGCACTTATGGGCGTGGGGGGGGAAGAACGATCATATTTATCAAATTATTTCAGAACAAGAATCTTACTGGAGCTTTAGTTAAAGGTGGCTTTGACGGAGCAGGTCCAGCTTTCGCTCCTGGTGTCGCGCTGACTGGGGCTGACACATAGCTGACTGGGGTAGAAACCTGCCCAGGTGGGACCACTGGCGTAACTGACAAACCAGTTGTACCCAGTGGCAAACTGGTTGGTGGTAAGCATGTACTTGTAGTGGAAGTCATGAGCTTGCTTGGTGCAACAGCGGTGGTTGGGATGCCTGGTGTGACAGTGGTCTCTCCTACCAGTGAAGTCTCCAGTGAGACAGACGTATGTTGGGCTCCAGATGAGCTGTGTTCACTAAAGAGAGACCGCAGCTTTTCCTCTAGAGTCTTTATGTCATCAATTCCAGGAGCTTTGGGCTGTGAGTCGGCATCTATTTCAGGGCAGTGAGTGTGGGGCTGGTTGGGAAGTAAAGCTGGTTGAGGCTGACTGTGAATTAGTGTCTGCTGCACGGCAGGCACGCTGGCAACAGGCTGTACCAAGGGTAGGACACCAGGTACTTGGGGTAATAAAGGTGTAGAAGTAGGTCCTGCTGCTTGAGGAAGGGCAGGAGTAGAAGCTATAGCTGATGGGGTGATCAAAGGATGCATCCCACCAGGCTGAGAAACGGAACTAGATAATCCTGCTCCAGGGGAGGAAGACGATGATGCAGAGAGGGACAAAGGCAATCCAGTTGTACTACTATGAGATGTTTTATCTAGTGAGTGTGCGCTAACCACCACTGTTTCAGCTAGAGTTGGAGCAGAGGTGCTACTGCTAAGCTGAAGAGACGGCTGTGAAGCTAAGCTTGGGAACGGAGCCGTGGCAGGAAGAGAGGCTAATGTGGCTGCGCCAGCAGTACTGCCTGCCACCTGCTGCGACAGTACAGGTGGGGGCTTAGCACCCGGCGCGGCAGCACTGCCCACTGCAGGGGCTAAAGTTGTTGCAACTGGCATAGAGGGCAAAGTGCCTATGCTAGAAACCGCGCTCCCAGATGTGGGAGCCTGAACTGGCTGGGATGTTGCTGATATCGAGACAACTGCAGGTACTGTGATGCTCGAAACCACAGTGGAAAATATTGGTGATTCAGATACAGGTGGTACAGGGAGACCACCGGAGGGCATCACACCTGTGCAGGTGGCAACTCCACCGATCCCTGTTTCAGTGGGCACTGGAATCTCAGACTGAATTACTGATGTGGAAATGTCAGTAAGGGGGCTGCTAGCTGCAGGGACTGATACTGAAGGTGTGGCTGCTGCTGTGGCTGGGACTCCAGCAATGCTACTCATGGAAGGAGGGACTACTGGAAATGTTGGTCCTGTATGACTGAAGTTGGGAGGTGCCGTGTTGGGCCCTTCTGTCATTTGGGCATGTCTAAGTTCAGAAAAGGCCTGCTGTAGGCTAAGGGATGAAGCAGAGTGAGACAAGGTCATTCCAGCGCCATGAGAAGTAGAGGCAGCAACTGCAAAGGAAAACACAAAATTCAGAACCAGTCCATTTTAAAAGGGTGGATTCAAAATTGTCCTAACAATCTATTTTGCGATTACCAACATTGCCACATACCAACAAGGTTTAAAACTTCTAAGGAAATGACAGGCTCTAAAACAGCAAAGTAAAAGAGCAGTTTGATCAAAGTAAGTTAGCTTGTATGAAGATCTATTTCTAGGGGCAAAAAAATTTAATAAAGAGGAAAAAAGGAAAAACAAGTCACCACAAAGCATCTACAATAATCCTAAATGGAGAAACGAACACATACTACTGTATGGATACAGTATCTATTACACAGGCTGCATCTAGTACCTTCTCCTCTCTGGCTCTTGTCTTTTAATCCTCCCTATTCATCATCTATTTCCCTCCCCCGTATGTTTGTCTATTGTTTATAATCTTAACTTTCTACTCTTCTTTATTGTCTATGTCATCATTTGTACTGCTTGATAACCAAACTTCCAATATAGCAGAGATACTGTAGGAGTAATAGAAGTTTGTGGTAGAAGCAATTCCTTACCTGTATCTGATATTTCACTAGTGAAAACTTTTGATTCTCGTAATCGACTCTCTGGCACAGGACTCACTATAAACCGTCTTCCAGCAGAATGAACAACTTGAGTTAAAGAACTGGTAGGAATGCCTGGTTAAAAAGAAACCACGTAATTGCATTATTTATATAATGTCACCAACATGAGATTTCAAGATTTCATTATGAGTATACATACAACTTCTTAGGTCAAAGGTAAAAGCAAACATGGAAAGAAAAGAAATTCACCTATTTGCTGTGGCATGGAAGATGCAGGAATTGGTTGTTTGAACTCTCCTTCCAATTTCTACAACAAACAAAAGTGATCAAATTCATTCTCAAACACTATCTTAAAGACTGGGCAAAGCAAATGGCCACATGCAGAGAGAACATAAATGTTTGATAATCTCAGTCATAGATATAATGTGGTATCACTGACCATTGTGCATGGCAGATTTAACACCACAGCATTATTTTAAACAAAGCTTCTCTATGGGAACGGTGAACTTACTTGAGAACCTGCAAAGCCATAGTCATCCTTTCCTTGCAGACTCTCCAATCCCTGGTCACCCTCTGGTTCCACACTGACATCCTCACTGAGCATTTCATCAGCTTTTTCAATGATTTCTCGTACTTGATCCACAAATGACTCTCTCTCCATTGCTAGAATAAAGTCATTGTTCACCTGCAGAAGAAATGTGATGTCAGTCTGTTTAGTACAGTGTTACTCATGTTTTAAGTCATTCCAGTTGCTACTTATTCATGACTTTTGTCCTATCTGCATACCACCTGTATCATTATCTACTTGCTATGTAAGTTAGTTCTTCAATACCTAGAGTTAGACATGTCCTAGACAAAAATATCTCTAAATCCCATGTTTGGTGTGCTAATTATATTCACGTTGAAATAAATACATAACTGTCAAAAGAGATTACAAAATACTGCACATTTTCTTAGGGCAGTGGATACTGAAAAAGTACTAAAGCAAAATCTGGAGCTCCAAATGCAGACATACCATAATTGTTGCTATCTCCTCAGGATTGTCACCATCTAAATCGAATTTGAATGTAACCATTTTCCGATTATGAGTCTCTAACTGACATTCTACTACCCGGTCTCCTTTATTTGAAACCTAAAAAGAAAAAGAAAAGGTACTTAATATTGCAGAAGCCATATTCAATGCTGTTACTGAATTTGAGAAAAGAATGCAGATTATCACTTGAACTTAAGCCTGATGTTACCACTTAAAGACTTGTTGGTATTTACCTCTTAAACTGGTAGCAAGAAAACATTAAGAAAATACCAGCCCTTGGGCTACTTCCTCATCTTCCACTGAAGGGTCTGGAAGGAATGTAAAGTCTCTGTTCTACAAATTAAAACTCTTTTTCTAAAAGGTAAATAAATGTCTTACTATAAAAATATGGAATTTACCAATATTATTGGGTGATTAGAAAATTCCAAACTTTCATCAATACACCTGAGCCTTGGAGATATTTAAATGATATTAAGTAACTATACGAAACCCACAAATTAGTGAAACTTACATTCAAAATTCTTAATTTTGGACGTGAAGTCTTTTCATGACGAGAGCGACTTCTAACAGATTTTCGATAATGCCGTTTTGCAGTTCTCCCTTCATGCCTTCCACTGGATGATGGGACATTCTCATTGCCATCACTCATTCCTGAAGCAACATCTGAATGTGCACTTCAGAGAAAAGAAAAAAGTTAAGTGTTTAAAGGTTTAATATTTTGAAGTTTTAGATCATCCTATCTGCCAGGCAAGGAAGGAGAATTTACTTTTACATACCTGTCTATAGAGGAGACCAAAGTGGTAGGCTGTGCTTGTGCCACTGGAATTGGCTCTGGAGGAGCAACTTGAGAGACTCCCTGAGTACTCTGTAAATAGAGAGAATAATGCAACTCTTGGCAGTAACACATTTTATTTATTATTCATTATCTCCAATAAGCTACTCTTTATTTTTCCTTATCCCCCCCCGTCTAAGTCCTAGCAGCACTAAATTTACTAGTATTCTCAGTATTCAGCATCTAGAGACAGTGGTCTTAAAATTCCAAAGGAAGTTTCTAAAACTAAGGCTCTGGTATCGACTGCATGGTGTGACATCAGCCGACATAGCTGCTAGGTAGTGAGAAAGTACAACTTGCATGCAGCCAGCATCTTCCTAGAAGTGTGCAACAGGGCAGGCAGAGCAAAGTGCAAAGATTCAGATCTTTCTCCTAGTAGGGCAAAAATGATTACTGGGAGCACAGCAGGATGAGATACTTTTATGACTGCCAATGGCAAGACTTTGTGAAAGGACAAGAATAATGGCTAAAGTACTAGCTAGAGAAGTGAAGTGCTAATAGGGTTAATCTTCTCCAAGGCACACTCACTTCCCAACAGAACAGCCAGTGGCAACAAGGCCCCCACATTGGCATTTCATTCTGCTGGAAGAAAAAGTCATTTAGAAGTTAGTTTGAAAATAGTCTCCAACTGAGTTCTAAAACAGGGGAACCTATGTTTTTTCTTTGTCAAATTATCCCATGTGTATATATGTTTTATATATAAACATGCAGTAATTCCATTTACCTCCAGAGCTGCTTGCTGGGAGGATGTAGTGGGGGCTTGCTGTGCTAAACTCACTGCTGGCTGGGACACTTGAACCTGTCCTCCTATACTGCCCACAGAAACCAAAAGGTTTGATTCCACAAAAGGCTGCACCACTGTAGGAAAGTAACCCGGTGTAGCTAGTGCTTCTGTCGGCATGGGAGGGGATAGGACTGTAGAAGGGATGCAAATAGAAGCCACGCTGGAAGAGGGAGCAATATTTGAATCTCCTGGGTATTGTGGTGGCAGTCGAGATGGAAAGCCCTGTGACAGAAATGAGGAAGGTGAGTTAGTGCAGGTTGGGTCATCAAATTAGCAAAACAGTAAGACATGCATAAAAAAACCCAACAAACAAACCAAACAAAAAAAAACACCAAAAAAAAAAACCCCGAAGACCCCAACAAAAAAAGAAAGCACACAGCAAAGAAGAATAGTAGTAGCCCAATCTCTAATAATTTAAAGAAGATTTAAACATGATTCTTGAAATGGTAGACCGGTTTCAATTTGGGGGACAGTACTCTACAACTAAAAATTGCTGGGTTTTGCCCTCCTGGAGATTAAACAGGAGGAACAAACATAATTCTTTTTTTTTTTCTTAAAGATTTTATTTATTTGACAGAGAGAGACACAGTGAGAGAGGGAACACAAGCAGGGGGAGGGGCAGAGGGAGCGGGGAGCCTGATGCGGGGCTCGATCCCAGGACCCTGGGATCATGACCTGAGCCAAAGGCAGACCCTTAACAACTGAGCCACCCAGGCGCCCCCAAACATAGTTCTTTTTAGAAAAATATCAACTTTCTAGGTAATCTTAAGTGGGAGAATGCAAAAACTCTTCAAGGTATCAGTCATTCTAGTCATATCATAACAGGGTAATCTGAAGCTTTTTATTGGTACCACGTTGGCTACTCTATTTACCCTACCTATAAAAAAAAAAGAGTAGCCTGATATAATATATTATTAGCCATATCTAGCATTCAGTCAGCTTACATCAAATAGAACAGAACCATCTTTCTCTAAGAAGTGTCTTAAGAAAAATGGAAATGAATCATCAGACATCATTACCCTATCTTTTCTCTGAATTTTACTCTATTAGCTTCTCTAGTTGATATCAGCTACACCTTTGTTATTGCTAGTTACTTTGATATTCAACTATTAGGTTTTCAAGTCCTTGATGGTCTACTATTAGAATCTAACCCTCTGGTGCCCTCCTTTTTGCTAGCCAACACAATACCTGGTATAGAACATCTCCAGAGGGAAATGGAACCTCAGCAGCTTGTCCAAGGTTAGCTGGTATTCCCATGGACTGAACTGCTGGTTGCAGAAGTTGTGGGTGAACCTGACTTGGCAGCTGAGTCACAGGCTGCAGAAGGGTTGGAAGCTGACTAGGAACCACAGTTGGTCCCCCTGGGATCCCAGCTGCTGTAGCAGATGAAGCCAAGGTGAGCAGAGGCTGATTAATGCCAGCTGCCATGGTAATGGGAAGGGAGGAGAAACCTGTCTGAGCCGCAGACACATGAGGAGTTGATATAGGAATCTGAGAGACAGGGTACTGAGGGAGTAAGGAAGTAGAGAGTGGCTGTCCCATAGGGAGGAAATGAGCACCAGAGTGAACTGGAACAACTGAGGGTTGTGTCGCAACTGGGATCTGAGGTTCGCCTTGGATAGTTGGTACTGGCTGGGAAACTGGAAGCTGGGAAGGTAAAGAAAAACAAAACAGACAGACTTTAAAAAAAAAAAAAAAAAAGCAAGGCTGCCAAAAGCAAGATTTATGTATTAGCCAAAAAGAAGGAAAAAAAAAAACCCCAAAACCCTGCATACATTAGTGTAAGTTAATTTGCCACACAAGAATAGGGAAAGGATAATAGGAGACAAAGAGGCTGATAGACTGGCTGTTTCAAATCTTCTGTTGTAGAAAATTTTGCTCATGCTTCATCATTTAACAATAAGAAGAGGACACTTCCATAGGCAAAGGTTTTTTTTTGTTTTTTACAGATTTATTTAGATATATTTCACATACCCTAATCTTTTGGCATGTTTGTTGTCACTAAATCTATGACTGCTATTATAGTAGTTACTGGAATTCATTTTTTTTTTTTTTTTTAATTTTATTTATTTGCGAGAGAGACAATGGGAGACAGAGAGCATGAGAAGGAGGAGGGTCAGAGGGAGAAGCAGACTCCCTGCTGAGCAGGGAGCCCGATGTGGGACTCAATCCCGGGACTCCAGGATCATGACCTGAGCCGAAGGCAGTCGCTTAACCAACTGAGCCACCCAGGCGCCCCAGTAGTTACTGGAATTCAAATGAATTCCTTCTCCCTGGAATTAGATTCCAATCCATGTTGCTTCTACAATTCTGAAGCCTAACACTGGCCACGAAAGTAGGTATATAAGTACTGTATTTCACTGATTCTAGGATGCAATCATCCCTCTCTACCACCTGGTCATTTTAACATTTGTGAAACTGAGATATATCTTGCAATTAATGTGTGTCAGTACTTGGCTACATAAAATAATGGTGCATTTTACAATTACAGTATCTGTCTGAAATATGACAGAAACAATACACTGTGCCAAAATACAAGGACAAGTCCCAATGTTAAAGTCAAAAAAGGTCATTCAATAGAATATACCTTCCAAAGGGCACTTTCCAAGTGATTAAAAGGACGACTTAGAACAAACACCATTCCATATAAGGGGTTTTTATGACTTACTGTCAGTGGGCAATGGAGGAGGAAAAAATGCATAAATCTACACGAAAAATACAGCATAGTTGTAAACCTAGAATGTCAGCTATAGCTGATGCAATTCTAGAAAATGTTCAGGTTCATTCAATAAGCAATGTTATTTAACCCACCAGTTCAAATACCTGTCAAACGGCCTTTAGACTAATAAACCTAAAAGTTAAACATTTTTGGATTGTGAATGCTGTCAGTACGTACCTATTTATATTAACCAATGCATGTGCACAAAAGGAACAACTGTCAATTCACTTCTGGGGTGAATATAACCAAATTTGGTATTTCACCATTAGAGAAGATAGAAACCTATCCATGAAAAAAGTTATATGGAGATTCGTTTTTAGCATCTCTTTAGAAATTGAGAGTTTACCTGTTTTCCAGCTGATACTGGAGGCAAGACCTGTGGAGCTTGAGACTGACTGACTGGTTGTGCAGTAGTGGCCTCACTGGAGGCTGATGTCTGTGGAAGTGAATACTGCATTGCCTGGTGAGGAGGGGCTGTCTGCTGTACTCCCTGCTGCTGAAAATAAAATAGAATTATTCAGTTTTATTTCAAGTCATTAATGGCATGGGTCTAAGGAAATATGTTTGCCTAAGGTCTTCTGTATCTGTAAATGACAATATTAGTAATCAAGACATGCATAAACCCAAATTCATCAATTCCCCTTTACATTTATTTCTCTTTTTCTCTGGTATTGTTTGTTTGTGATGGTACAACCAAGAGCAATTAACCAATGTTTCATAATTTGAGTCACCACTGGTTCTTCACCTATCATCCCTCTTACCTCAATAGCAGGTCATTCACAAAGACCTTTAGATAACATATCCAAATAGATCCTCTCTCCTCCAACCCCCGTTCCCCATTTTTTCACCCTATTTCTTGGTTATCACCTCTCACACTTTGGTCCTATGTTAAACAAATCCAATCTCCTACTTTATCTTTCTCTTACTCTATTTTATCAACTGTGTAGCTAATTTGAAGAATAGCTCTGATTACAGCTATTGAGAAATACTGAGAAGAGCACTGAATGTGGAAATTTAGCTTTACCATTTACTAGCTGTAATACCTTAGAGACTGCTCATTTTACTGCCAAAAGGTATTTCCTTCTTTGAAAATAACACTATCACTCAATTCAAAGTAGGACAAAGGGAATAAGTGACATTTAGGAATCAACCATGTGTTAGGCATTCTAGTATAATACACTTAAACTTAACGCATGGCACATAATTGTAAATTTTGTAATAAATTAATGGCTCTCACTAACCCAGCAAAAATCTGAACTTCATAGCTGACTTTCAAGACTCTCTAATACCTACAAGTAATTTAAAATTGTTATTAATACAAAAACAAAAGCTGTTTGTAATAAAAAATTTAACTAACCTATCAGATTATCAAGTTAAATGAAATACCCTAGCCCCGTATCTCCAGAGGCAAACTATTTAGTGGCTTGGTCATCACCTCTATGGATTTTTCTCTACATATAAGTGATCATTTTTAAAAAAAGATTTTATTTGACAGAGGAGGAGAGTGCGCCCACACAAGTAGGGGGAGTGGGAGGCAGAAGGAGAGGGAGAAGCAGGCTCTCCGCTGAGCGAGGAGCCCGACATGGGGCGATCCCAGGATCCTGGGATCATGACCTGAGTTGGGCAGACGCTTAACCGACTAAGCCACCCAGGCACCCCTGTAAGTGGTCATTTACACACAATGACATGTTTTCTGAAACAAAAGCATGCCCATTCTATAAATACTGTTCTCTAACATGCTATTCTCATTTATCAATGGCATCAATATCCTAAAAATGAACATTTTTTTTTCTTTTGCTACTTAAAATAATGCTGCAACCAGTAGCCTTTTACATATATCCTGGTCGATACAACTAATTGGCTACTGCTGGTAAAAAAATAAGCTATTTGTTTATATGTGTGGGTATATACAAAAATAAATTTAATTGACATATAATGATTCAATATATGCATATATTGTGAAATGATCTATCACCTAGTTAACCTAGTTAACATCTATCACAATAAACCTAGTTAACATCTATCACCACACAGTTACAATTTTTTTCTTACAATGGGAATGTTTAAGATCTACTCTCTTAGTAACTTTCAAGTATACACTACTACAGCAACTGTAGTCACTATGCTATACATTGCATCCCCAGGACTTGTTTTTATTTGTTTTATATGTATATTATGAATCTGGCCACCTTCATGAACATCCTAGATTTTTTAGATGATAATGTGCAAATAAGATTTTTGCTCTCCTGATATTTCTTACTTTGTTCTTGTTGTATCAATTAAAATCACCCCCTAAAATGCTGAAACACGATGGTGACAGCAATTATATGTTTGTTTTATTCTTTAATTTTTTCTGACAACGTATTCTTATTTTAACATTTTTAAATCAGGAGCAAATGGCGACCGAATTATGTAACATTTATTTTCAGCAACTAAGATATATCATATATATCCAAATATAAGGCAACTCTGAATATAAAATAATTTTCCATATTTCCACTAAGAAAGAAACTAGAAAATCTTTTTGGTCAACCTGAATATATTTTAACTTTAAGGGATTTACACTGCAACACTACCCATTATGTAAGTCATTAATTTACACACCTAAATAAGATGGCATATTACATATATGTATTAACTTAGAAATACTGCTGCTCCACCTCTCTCAAATTCTTCCCACACAATAAACCAGTCTCTTTATCTTCACTGCAGCTATACTGTGAAGCCTCCAGTTTTCTGGAGCATAGCATAATACTTTCCCTGTAACTTGTGTCTTGAGGTAAAATTTGCAGTGACAAGCATCATGAATAATATTAGGACAGCTGTTGGGGCACTTGGGTGGCTCAGTCAGTTGAGTGTCTGACTCTTTTTAAAGATTTTTTTGTTTTGTTTTGTTTTTCAACAGAGAGACACAGCGAGAGAGGGAACACAAGCAGGGGGAGTGGGAGAGGGAGAAGCAGGCTTCCCGCAGAGCAGGGAGCCCGATGCGGGGCTCGATCCCAGGACCCTGGGACCATGACCTGAGCCGAAGGCAGACGCTTAACCGACTGAGCCACCCAGGTGCCCGAGTGTCTGACTCTTGATTTCAGCTCAGGTCATGCATGATCTCAGGGTCATGGGATTGAGCCTCACAGCAGGCTCTGCACTCGGTGAGGAGTCTACTTGAGATTCTGTTCCTCTCCCCCTGCCCCTCTCCAGCACTGCTCTCTCTCTCTAAAATAAATAAATAAATCTTAAAAAATACTAGGACAGCTGGATTTTTTTTTTTTTGCTTTTGTCTTACAGGTTTATATTCATGTAATCTTTGTATTAACTCCTTAAAATGATCTTTAAGCAAGTTGTTTACAATGACATATAGCACCTGGAATAGTCAAGTTGTTCTCCTAAGAATAAGGACCAAATCTATGTTTAACTTCTTGGCTTTTATTTTAAAACCAATTCTGTCAGATACTGTCTATAAACATTTCCAACTACATATACTATTTTAAGGTCCTTACAGGCACATGTGTTTTCATGTTTTATTTTATTCCATTAACATTTTTTTTTTGGTTATTGTTCAAAATAAAGGACAGTGAAAGCCTGTAATATAGAAGTATGATAAAGGTTTAAATATATGCTGATTTCCTTCCTTATTAAGGGAAAGGGGAAAATCTGAGGAAAAAAATTCCATTATATATGGGCATATGATTACCTCTCTCACCCCATGCTTACATCAAGATTTGGACTCAAACAGCTCTTCTATGAACCTTATATTCACTTATTTATGTTCTAGCTAAACTGAACTAAAAGGTTTGTTTCTGTCTTAAATTTTTCTACCTTTGTGCTTTTTCTCTTGCTTACACTGTCCCCCCCACTTCCCTTTTGGTCTAGAATATTCTTTATTCTTACATCTGAGTTTAATGTATAATCAGAGTCCAGTTTAAATGCTATCTCTTGGGATGCCTGGGTGGCTCAGTTGTTAAGTGTCTGCCTTTGGCTCAGGTCATGATCCCAGGCTCCTGGGATTGAGCCCTGCATCAGGCTCCCTGCTCGGCGGGAAGCCTGCTTTTCCCTCTCCCACTCCCTCTTCTTGTGTTCCCTCTCTCGCTGTGTCTTTCTCTGTCAAATAAATAAAATCTTAAAAAAAAAAAATGCTATCGCTTTCATAAAGCCTTGATATCCTCCCTCCCTGCATGAAAGTGATGTCATTTATCTCTTTTTATGTCATAAATGGGATGTAGTTAACCAGTGAGTTGTGGAGTTAGGCAACTTGGATTTAAATTGTTTCTACCTCTCATAAGTTGTGTAAGCTTGGATAAATTACTCTTTTCCAGATCTTATCTCAGCCTTCCCATCTGCACAATGAAAATAATAACAGTATACTTATAGGGTTCATATAAGAATTAAATAAAAATATAGGCAAAGTGCTTTGCACATTGAATATAATCTTACCTACTACACTTATTTGGTTTTTTTTTTTATGTTTAAAGATTTTTTTTATTTATTTGACAGAGACACAGCGAGAGAGGGAACACAGTAGGGGGAGTGGGAGAGGGAAAAGCAGGCTTCCCACTGAGTAGGGAGCCCGATGAGGGGCCTGATCCCAGGACCCTGGGATCATGACCTGAGCCAAAGGCAGATGCTTAACGACTGAGCCACCCAGGTGCCCCACACTTATTTGTTTTGTAGGAGTTGACAGATATGTTTACTAGATTATTTAGGCTCCTCTGAAAGTAATGATATCTGATCGGTCCATCTTGATAGACCCTTTGGAAGAAATTATTAAGTAAGCTGGGTTACGGTCTATATGGCATATGGCAAAGAAATACTAAGTTTTCTAGTAGGAGGAAGCTATTTTTTGGTACCTCATTAAGATACAGCATAGCACTGGAAAGGACTCTTGATAAAAACATGAAAAAAGCAATCCCTTATTGGTTACATTCCAGAAACCCATGAAATAAAATAAATTTTAGCTAAAGTACTTTTCTTTCCTCACTCTAATAAAATTAGAGATACGGTTTCCTAAGATGGGGTTGGAAACTGATAGTATGTAAAGTGAAACTCACCTCTAAAAATAAACACCTGGGGCGCCTGGGTGGCCCAGTTGGTTAAGCGTCTGCCTTCAGCTCAGGTTGTGATCCCAGAGTTCTGGGATCGAGCCCCAAACTGGGCTCTCTGCTCAGCGGGAACCCTGCTTCTCCCTCTCCCTCTGCCTACCCATATAGTACAAAGGGCTTACAACCTTTTTAAAAATATACATGAAACCTCAGTAGCTGAAACAAATAAATGCAGCTTCTTGAGCACCTCTGCAGAATCAGAAGTCCCTGTAGAACCTTAATACCAAAAAACCCTCACTATTCTAGAAATGTTGAATTCTGACTTGTAGTTTTTAGTTCTATCCACTTACTGGCTATGTAATCCCGAAAAAGTGAAGTATTCTAGACTGCATATATTTATGTAAATTGAGGGCTCAGTTTTATGGTTCTACTCAAACACCATCCTATATTTAAAATAATTCACAAAATAAAACTATCTTCAAAAAGCATCACTGACACATAAATTTGTATTATATTTAGCAATAGCCATATTTACATTTTTTTCCCAGAAGAGTCAACTAATTCTTTTAGCCTGACCTTTATGGAATTGCCCTCCTTTACCACCACATTGCCCTCCTTTACCCCCACATATTTTTCTTACCAATGAACTAGTATCTTTATTTGCTAGTAAGTATACATATATATATGCCCACATATAAGATATATAAGAAATTCCTTTGGAAAAGGAAAAACAGAGCACACACTTAAATTTGCTCAGTTTATTAGTGTTGGCCTGTGTCCAAAGATAAACAAACGAGGACAGTGGTATCCATGATAGTGCTTCTGTCCTCAAACATCTTTATGTAACTTTTAATTTGTATTCTATTTTTTAAGTTGGCTTCGTGTCTACCATGGAGTCAATGCAGGGCTTGAACTTACGGCCCTGAGAACAAGACCTGAGCTGAGATCAAGAGTCAGATGCTTAACTGACTGAGCTACCCAGGGGCCCCTTAGTTTGTATTCTTATTAGGGATTATTAATAACAATTAAAATAGAATTTGTTAAGGTTGGCAAAAATATGACTACTCAAATTTAACTATAATTATATACAGATTCTGCTACTTCTCTGAAAGAACAAAAGCAAGACAAAGCAAATTCTAGAAGACAGGGCTGTTGGGTCACCAAATAAATGTACATATAACCAAACTAATCCTGTACAAGGAACATTTAATCTTAAACTAGAATCAAATGACTGTATGATCACATGCTGGACTAGAAGGAGACTATTTTGTAATAAGAATTAAAAGTGTTGTTTAAAAAAATTAATAGAGAAACTAATTTATGATTTGGTGGTTGGAAGACACACTTCGTAGGGAACTATCAATGAAATAGTTCATCAGGAAGTTTTTATGACACATGTAGTGACTATAGATTTTATTTGAAACAGTTAATAAATATTCAATAGTGCCAAAAAAGCATTATTCCCATGCAAATAATTACTATTAACTAATATCAGTACTGAACTACAGATGTTTAATTTTAGAATTAGTAGTTCTGCTGTTGAATACATCAACACTGTACTAATTTTTTGAGCTCCTTGAACCCTGGGGAATAAATTCCCCAAACCAAAAGTTTAAGCAATGTTTAAAAAGTTCCTAAAGTAGTTGTTCAGCTTCTCTTAGCATAAAATCTTATATCCCATCCCACAGATTAGAAATAATTAAATAGGAGTTTAGCATTAGTAGAGTCAAATACAATGAAAGCAATGGCAAAATGCTCATAAAAGGGTAAGTCACAAATATAAAAACAAAATTGATATTCTTTGTATTGTTAAATTATGTGTAGAATCATCTATTTCAGATGGCAGATGAATAATGTATCAGTTAACAATGATTCCTTTGAATTTCAATGCTATGTCTAATTTAGTAGTTTAAAAATACATTAAACAAAAAAGATTTTCTAAAACCTTTTTAGAAACACAAGAACACAAGAAATGTTATGCCTCTTGATTTTTCTTTCAAAAACATAGCAAGCCTTTATTTATATCAGGAATCTAATTCATGAAAAGATGTTAAACAGTGTTTTGGCTACTGTTAATCCATAAAATGTAGCAATGAGTTGTTCTCACCTGCTGAGAATGTTGTATGGGTAGGGAAGATGGAACCCCTGTTAAGCTACTTGAGGATGGTTGACCCTGGCTTTGCCCCTGTGCCTGAAGGAAAGAAGTGAATACAACAAATTAGCGAAGCCCTACGTAAGTATATAGAGAGGTCAGGCTTTTGCAATAAATATTTAAACTCCTGAGAGTGTGCTTGAGCAAAACAAAGTATTAGCTTGATTAAGTATGTATGGGAGAGACCACTGGGGCATCTTTTGTAAGAAAAGGTTAGAGAAGGATTACATCACAGAGCATATCCTGATCCCACACAAAAACCACTGATGGTTAAAACCTACTACTGCTGTGCTCCAGCTATAATTTTACCTGGCCAAAATACTAAAATTCATAATAAAATTCTTACTGAAAATATAATAATTAGGAAAATAGTAGTATGACTACCGATGTGAAAAAATTCCATATCTGAACAATTGAAGACAAAAGGGTATTTGATAATGCTAATTTGGTTCCTTTTGCTACTTCTTTGTAGGGCCATGATGACTTTTACCAAAAATGTAAAAAACCTGTTATTTGCCCTCCCAGGGATCATTTGGTTGTCACAACTGAGGGAGGTGACTGCTACAGACATCTAATGATTAGAAGCCAAGGATGCTGTTAACATCCTGCAACACAGAACCACAACCCACAACAAAGAATTATCCAACCTAAAATATCAGTAGTGATGAATTTGAGAAACCCTGACCTAGAAGTTGTCTAAGTTAAGATAAATGAGAAAGTGAGAAATGAATACAGGATTTTATATAGTAAGTTAAGGAAATGAAAAGGCCCACCTTTGGTGTTCCATTTCAGTCTAGAGGGGTTTCTCTAAAGCTTACTTGGATCTGACATCACATTCTACTGCATCTTAACTACTACTAAGTATACATTCTTCCTGCAGTAGGTTTGTAAATTAACCACCTGATATTTCACTTTGGAATGTTTAAAGAAGAATGGCTGGCAGTGCATTAGGATTTACAGTACAGGCTAACAACTACTGCATTAACGTGAGCACACTGCATGCAGTGTAATTTTATACCATGCAGCATAATTTTCAAGTTTTTGGATCTTTTTGCTTCTTAGAACTATTCTAAATAACTGATACTTTATGTACACTTTTGGGGTTGTTTATTCCCCTTATGAGGGAAGAACACAGGAAGAAAGTATCAAGAACATATAATACTTTGTAAGAGTGGAAAATTTAGAAGATCCAAATGATGCCTTGAATATATAATTGGAAAGACTCCTATATTGATTTTGTTAAGATTTATATATTTGATAAAATATATGAAATAGTTAATACTGACTCCACTTGTTGAATTCTATTATGTCCATTACTTTGTCTTTATTCACAAGAGAGTACATACACCCATATATATAAATAACAAAATTTAATTTGTTGAGGAAGGAACCAAGGCCTGAGATATGTTTCTTAGCTTGCAACACATATCACAAATTCTTAAAGAACAAAACAAAAACCCACCACCCACACTAGATTATAACTTTGTTGCTAAAAATTAGAATCAATCAATTTTATGGATTAATATTTTATTTGGACATATACAGTGACTTGTTCAAATGATGCCATTTTAAAAGGCATTTTCATTTGTTCCTAAATTCTTAAGATGTTTCCTTTCTGTCTTTCAAGATTCTTCCACACTTACGAAAATTTTGTGTACTCTTAATAGTCTTAAAAAAATTTCCCATTTTCCATTCTTTTCGTTTTACAGAAAAAAGAGGTTATCCTTTCTATTTTTTAAAAAACTAGTCATGTTTGTTCTAGGGAGAAAGAAATACTTCACATTAGCATTTATAAATAATCAGTGCGGAGTTAACTCTACATTACAGCCATTTACATTTTCACTACAAGTTGAAATTATTCTATGTACAAATAGAACTGATTTTGACGAGTGCTTAAAATTCTAGTTTTTGTGTTCTCTTTTTCAAGGGTTTGCGCACATTATAGGTAAACGAGGCAGCTTCTCTCTCATCTTTTGTTCTTATATACAACTAGCTTATAATCCCC
The DNA here is from genome assembly GCF_002201575.2 of Neomonachus schauinslandi. NCBI lineage: Eukaryota > Metazoa > Chordata > Mammalia > Carnivora > Phocidae > Neomonachus > Neomonachus schauinslandi. The sequence continues at coordinate 100,962,081 of NC_058407.1, read as the reverse complement.
CCCCCCAAAAGGACAAACTCTACTAATAAAATTAAAAATAATCCTTATAAATGGAAAGGAGGGATAGAATACTTAAATGTAATGATGCATAGTAGGGTAGTTTAAAAGAACTGTGGAAGTTTTCCTATAACCTGTGGATGGAGTGCAGATCCTCCTGAAGAAAATGAGGCAGATAAAACCTGCTGAGATGTGGTTCCTTGGGGGAAACAGAAGAAAAGTGGGGATTCTTGGAACACTGTCTGAGGCAGACGGATAAAGGGTAACGAGACGTCAGAGCCAAAAGGTGCAGCTGCTCCCCCTGTAGGGGGAGGTGACTGAAAATCACTGGGGTCTGAAGAAGTAATTTGTGAGGAATCACTGGAATATTCTGGGCTTCCTATTGGCCAGTTCTGTCCGATAGGCTCTACCACAGAAACGGTCAATTCTGGGGCATGGTAATTACGCTGTTCTTCAGTCACAGGCTGTAGGCGGCCGTGTAATCCAACTGATTGAGGAGGTGGTTCTTCCTGATTCAAGTCCACTGCAACCTGTCGATTTCGGTAAACATGCTGAGGTAAAACTCCTCCTCCTTCTCCTGAAGAGGAGCTTGGAGTGTGAACATGAAACTCAAATACACAATTGCTTCTCTCATTGTTACGAGTTAACACAGCGGGCGCAGAATGAGGAACAAAGACAGGGTGAAACTGCAAATGTGCAGCATCTGTACTGATAGGTGCAGAAATACTAGAGAGGGGAGATCCTGGACTCAATCCAGAATCTAATCTTAAATTCTGAAGGTGTCCTACCAGGAAAGCCTGTCCAGATGGAAATTCAAAGACAGAACTTGAGGTAGGGCCCCCTTGTACTGGCTTCTGTTCAGGTATCTGTTTCATAGGACTTGACAGTACTGGTGAGTTGTATGGAATACCCTCATACTGTTCTGTCACCTGGGCCTGGTAAGCTAGATACACTGCTTCCTGAGGAATAAAATAGTGAGCTTCTTCTGGAAGTACTAGTCCAGGTCTATAGTCACCGTGAACTTGAGTTGGTTCAAACATAGGATGGACCTGTTTCTCACATGGCTCTCCAGTTATCCTACTGGCTGTAGTGCCCAACATAACTACAGCCTCTGGTGTCCAGTTAGTTGGGCTGCCACCAGGTGGAAGAAGATTTTGGCCAACAGTCCTCAGCAGGGGTTGGAAGTGGCGAGTTTGGGCTTCCAAGAAGGAGGTGCTCTTACGCCGCTGGGAAATGGCCACCTTCGGTGGACAGGTGGGAGGTGGTGAAAAAGAAACTGGACGTTCATGAATAGTTGGGAAAAATATCTGTGATTCTGGGTATGTTGGGGTCCCCCCACACGGATGCGCCATGGACTGAGGCTGTATCAACATGAATAAGACAAGTAATTCATACATTCATATGTGAAATTACAGTAAGACATGCAAAACTGGGTAGCTCTGTGTAACCGTATGAAATGGTTACACCAAATTTATAATTAATAAAGAAATAACAATGCTTATGGAAATTATGTGCATAGTAAAAATCCATTAAATACATCCAGGGTCAGTAAAATTAGTCTGTGGGACTCTTCGCGTTAGATAAGAGCTGCTTTTCCACAACATCCTCTCTCAAAGGAAATGGAAGAACTTTCTAAGTGTCTATTCTGTTTTTACCCCCAATTAATATGCTCACTCTTAAGATTTAATGTAAATTACACGAGTGGAAAAAGAGTTAAAATAGTAAGAGTTAAGTGAAGACAATAAGACAATATAATCCCAACATTTTTAAAATGGAAGATACTTCAATTTAACCTGCAATACAAAGTTTTCCTATACTCTATCTTCTTATTATCTGGTGCTGTGCTAGAGGCTCCAGTGTTATTTTCTCATCAACTAATAGTATGCCTTCTAACTAGAAAAGAGGTATTTTTGGTGGACAGCAAAAAACACTACTGACTACTGACAGTAATGTCCTTTTCCCATCTATCCCAAACTAGATGCAGTTACTTTTGCTACATGAAACATGTTGCAGATGCCAAATCACTGAATGTCCACTTTTCTGATCCTAGTTAAGGGTTGAATAATTTGGTGTTCAAATCAAGTGAAAAGGATAATATAATGAACACTGATTTAATAGCACTTTTTATTTAGAGGCAGTTCTAGACATAGACTCTAAATTTAGAATCCTACCTTGCCAAATGCAAACAGTGTACTTTCATGGACTCTTTTTAAAAAGAGTAGATTGGTTTCATTCTTTTAGTAGGGATGGTCCCTATCAAATTAGTAAAATAGCTTAACTGTTACTTCTTTACAACAGCTAAAAGAGGGCCTTTATTTCAAACCAGAATGTTCCATTTTACTGTTTATTCAAGGAGAATCCCAAAGCCATAAAATACTATATAGTTACTCACTCTCTTAAGTAAAAATATGCAGATATTGGTATTACTGTATCAGAACAATAACTATATTCTCTATCTGGAAAAGCAGCAGCAAGGTCCCACAGTGTTTAATAAAACTTTAAAAGACAGATCTTTTATAGATATAAATGGGGCCAGAGAAAATCTTATGTACTACATATGTATCTAATGTATTCATTAGGGTCAAGATCCCACCTTATTCAATCTAAGAAAAATTTCCACGAGGGAACATATGGCCTTTTAGTTTGCCAACCCATCATTTTAAACAGCTAACAAATTAAAAACCAACTTTCACTCTTTAATTACTCTTCACTATGGGGAAAAAATGGACTCATCCAGCTTCATGAATGTCTCTTTAGAATAAAGTGAAGAGAAAATGTATTTGGGTTAATTTCTGATAAAGAGAAAATTTGCTTTTGATTAAGCCAACGAATTTAAAATGAAGTAATATGTATTCCTCACTAATATATGAAAATGCAAGGATTTGTATAGGTCAGTTGGGGATAGGAGAATATAATGAAAGCTAAATTTTATTGTGTACATATTCGTATGTGCCCAGGGTGTTATTAGCATTCTCTCTCATTACCTCCTTGCTTTTTTTCCCCCTCCTTAAAGCCTTGTAACAAAAAAGTTTCCTACAGGAAGAACAGGTATCCTAAAAGCATAATATATTACTAAGTGTAGTCCTTTTATTTATTTAATTTTTATTAAAATTCTTGATGCCTGGATGTATTCACTGGCAATAAATTTTCATTTGTCAGGAGGTTTATGGTTACATACAGTACTGACAAAGAGGGAAGGCAGGCTGGAGCGTCGGTGCTTGCGCTGAGAGGCAGAGTGCATAGGCAGGACACTCTCCAATGCTTTAGAAAGCTTTTCGGCAAAAGTTTCCTCAGGGGCAATCCGAAGGAGGGAAGGAGAAAGAGGTGCAGACAGCACTGGTGGTGGAGTGGAAGGAGCACTGGGAGAGATGCGGGACAGAGAGGGAACAGCAGAAAGATGGGGAACACAAACCGACATGCTACGGCCACGACGAGGCTAAACAGAAAACAAACACACACATGAAAACACAGTACTTTGAAAACAAAATAGCCAAATGTACAATGAAAATAGGGCATAGCTGACATAAAGAAGTGTTCCATCCTCCCCCAATCCCAGAAATCCAATTTTTTTGAAGAGAGGTATAATTCCACAAAGCACAACTGGCAGATCACAACTATTCTCTCTATACTGTTGGTCAAGTACAGGGTATCAACAACCATGATAATGATCAATTCTCTTCCTAAATATTCTGAAATAACATCAATTGTTATGAATGTATGAATAAGAATGGCCGACTGACTGAGGTAGTAGAACAGGGAATACAATGAACATTGGCTTGCAGTTTTCTGCAAACTTATTATTATAAGGTGTAGAAGACTTTATGACTGGATTACTTTGCAGGAACTCTGGAAACCTCAGAAAACCTTTTTCAATTCTATTTTAGAAGGCATCAGACTAAAAAAAGTTGTTGGCTCAGAGTATTTTATTTATTCCACTTCCTATTTTTATCTGTAGAGGGTAGAAAGTCATTTTCTAGTAGGAAAAGCATTAGTTTTCTAGAAGTAATGCACGATAGATAGAGACACATTCTGTAGTTTTACTAAAGTAGTGAATGGAAAATTATCTTAAATGTGAATCTCTAAAGAGTAACTTTAACAATTTTTCGGCATATGAGAGATTCAACTTAGGTTTATAAAGTCTGAGGCACCTTAACATAAAAATTTTAATATAGCTACAAAAAAAGCAGTATACCTAATACTGTAAGGTTATCCTGAGCAAACTCGTTATTTTCCTTTAGGTATTGTGAACTGTGTCACTAATCATGTTTTCTTTTCCAAAACTGGCTGCACAGAATGCTTTGAGCCAAATTTGTGGCTCAAATACCAGTAGCACGTACGAAAGTATCAGTATACTTATCGTACTTAGTTCATTCCTGGTTCTATTTTTCTCCACCCTTGTTTCTTTTTTACTCTAATTTTTCTATATTCCACATTGATATATTATTGTAAGCCACAATAAATTCTTTCTGGAATAAGAAAGAAATGGAATCATAAGATTAAAAAAATCCCCAATATTTGATAACTCTTCTCATGCTACCTCTACAGAAAATTAAAAGGCAAGGCCGTCATTAACAGTCCTCTAGAGCATCAATAAATACAGGATGTTTGTGGCTCAAATATTTAAAATCTTCATGATCATTCTATTTCCTTTTCTAAAATACAGACACCAGTGATAAGGGAAGCCAAGAGATTAGTTTTTAAAAAATCTAGTTATTATGATCCACAAAAAATCAATTAGAACAATAGTAGAAACGGATATGAATGCTGACAAATAATATGTCAGAACAAAGAAATACATCTACATAGTCTTTATAAGTTCTTCTACCCTACCTAATTATTTTAAAGGTCAGAAAAGTAGACTGTTAAAACAGTGTATTAGTAGTTTGTATTACTGTGGCCATTCATCTCAAGACTGATGAATGGACTCTGAAATATAAAAACATCTTTTATTTCAAGCTGTAGGATAAAAGAACAGAGCAAGCAGAAATATTTTCTTGAGAAAGATTTTCATTTAATGAAGAGAAGTTCCGTAACATTCAGATTTAAAAGCTTTCTGAGAAACAAAAAAATCTATCTGGTTAAAGATCTCACTAAACAAGTGCTATACAGTGACCAGTTGTTCTCCAATTCTTTCCTGAGGCAGATGATGTACTTTATTTATCTCTGAAGACTTCACGGAGGGTCAACAAAAGAAATAGGGTATTACCTGAGATCTATTTTAACATTTTCTATATGAGAAGCAAAAATGGCTAATGTAAAAGACGGGGCTATGTGTGTGTGTGTTTATGTATATATAAATGCATAAAATATTTCAAGAAATAATCTCCGTAAGTTGATTCTGAAAATAAATCTGTAATAAAACAATACCAAATAAAGAGAAAAAGCAAATGAATGTATACTGGGGAAGGAATTTGTGTCCAACACAGACTTTAAGGCAGGAACACGCATAGCAACTAATGGTTAACTAAACACAAGCGCTAAATTAAATGGTCATACAAATAAAGGATTCCTTCACTCTGAAGTACTCACATGCAGCATTCTGTAATGGTTTGAACGTCTTACCTTTGTTTTATACAGTAAGAAATCTTACAAAAAATGCTCAGTAATCTTTTAGTAAGTAAGCTTTTGAAAAGTCTCCTTGTGCCCACCCTCCAAATCATCTGTATGTCCAACTAATGCTGTTTTGAACAGTTTCAACTCTAAAGTGCTAAAGAGAGCATTATCTTTAATCAAATGCAGATTAGTCTAAATCTTGTACATAGTTTCTTCACATATGAATTTTAGCTAATTCTCACACAGTAATGTTTATGTCTTAGCCTGCCAGAACTACTCTAATTGTACTCCTATTTCCTTCAGAAATATACCATTTACACTTTCTACTTCAGACTCATGCTATTACTTGGATAGTAGAAAGAATATGAATTTAACATACATCTATTGGCTCTCATTATAGGCTTACACTCTTTTTATGCAGTTACTTACCACACTTGAGGGTGGATAGACCCCATGGGGCTGAGACTGTGCTTGGACAACAGAAGCTGTATGCCCTGGGAGTGTGCCAGTACAATGTGCCTGTTCATGCTGGGACCCATATGAAACTGTCTGTTGGCTGCTCACTCGAGATTCTGTGAAGACAGAAGATCCTTGACCACTGTCAACCGTTCCATCAGCTGAAGGAGAAATAAATTGTCACAAAACAGAGAGACAAATCACAAAAGGGAAGTTTATATTTTCCCATCACAAACCCATGACTTTAGGGTTAATTAGTATTTTCTTCGCAAAGACCTGACCTAAATAAAACATGAATACTAGTCTTTAACTAAGTAGATTTCTATGCTTAAAAACACGAAGGATCCATATGGCAAAAAAAGGATGTCTTAAAAAAAAAAAAAAAACAAACCTTCATGGCTATCATAGAATCTTATTACCTGAAGAATAAGGGAAATAAAATGGAATGCTGTAAGCCATCAGTCTTAACTTTGGAGACCAGTGCATTCTTTGTATTAAGCAGATAGTTCAATAAAAAACTAACAACCTCATTCATTTCTAGTTTGTATGTTATTCAGCGTTGCTAAAAAAAGCTGAACCAGACTAACAGGTTCAATTACAAATAGCTAAGATAAACTTGTTCATTTTTCATTACTAGTTACATTTCATTTTATTTATTTTTGTAGATTTTAAGTTTTTAAAAACGTTTGTAATTAAATCCCAGTTAGTTAACATACAGTGTAATACTAGTTTCATGATTACATTTTATTTTAAGGAATTGTGAAAAGTAAAAATCTACAAATTGGAACTTCCAAGATGTTGGAACCTGTAAAATTATTTTATATCCTAATCACATTTCCTTACTGTTCTGTCCTTCTAGTCTATTAGTGATGGATGTTAGAATAGAAACAAAAAGTAGATGGTGATCATTTCAATTTTTTTTTTAAGATTTTACTTATTTGACAGAAAGAGACACAGCAAGAGAGGGAACACAAGCAGGGGGAGTGGGAGAGGGAGAAGCAGGCTCCCCACTGAGCAGGGAGCCCGATGCGGGGCTCGATCCCAGGACCCTGGGATCATGACCTGAGCTGAAGGCAGATGCTTAATGACTGAGCCACCCAGGCGCCCCTCAAATTTCTTATTATATGGTGAATTCATGTTTCAAACCAAGAGGCCAGTGCAAAATGATGAACAAGAAGATGAAAAGTCAATTAGGAGTATCCTTAGCATACTTGTCACTTCCCAAAATACTTACACAACACAGATATACTAGTTTGTTGGTACTGTAGTTGTTGATGTTGATCTGCCTCAGGTTCTTCAGGTTCTACTTGCGTAGAAACTGAAGCTGAAGTGGTAGAAGCAGTAGGCATGCCAGTGCTGGCAGACGGGATCTGTTTGACTCCTGCCTGGGAAGTACTTGATTGCTGTTCTACCTGCTGTTTGAGACTGCTCTCTTCCTGCTTTCTTTTTTCTTGCTCCTCCCGCACCAACTGCCGCTGTTCTCGTTTCCTCTTAATTAATGACACTCTATCTTTGATGGCTTTTGCCATGGTCTTGTGATCACCTTCACAGACATACCCAGACTCTACCTACAGGATAAAAGAGTGCATTAGGAAGCAGTACTATATCAAAAGAAAACAAACCAAATATAAAACAAAAAAGGCACCTTTGGGGAAAAAGTAGGAAGAAAGGGGAAGAGAAAGACCTCTCCAATGACTGGTCTTAACCAAACTGTGAAATTACTTGTCTGTATTATGCATTTCTCAACCATTTTTGTAGATACTTACGGGATGGGTGCCATCATCTTTGTAGAAACTCAAGGTAGAAACTTTGTAGAAACTCAAGGTAGTTATACCTTCACTTCTTACAATAAAACAATAAGGCTCCTTTTATTCTAGTCACTCTATTTCCTGCTCACATGTAACTATTAGTATTAACCTGTGTTGTTTTTACTTCTTTTCCCTAGGCAACAACTTAACCAGATAAAACAATTGTGATCAATACATGAAAGTTAAAAAAACATACACACACAAATCTCTAAAGGTATAAAAAACTAACAATTAAAATAAGTATCTCTTTCATACCAACCCCTTCTCAGAGGCAACTTCTATTGAATAGTTCTTATAAATTCTAGTAGAGATATTCTATGAGTATCTCTGCATATTAACTGGCTATTTTAAGCACTATCGCAAGCATAAAATTGGTGAAGTCTTTCTTTTCTGAAAAGTCACCTTTTGGATATACTTCATAAAGTGATTCATCAAAGGCTGCCTACTAATAACTGATCTTGAAAACTCCCTCAAAGTAAAAACAATTCATTATGTATTTATAGAGTTTATCCAAATGACTCATCAAATGTATCGATATTTAGAAAATATAACTTGTCATTCTAACTCAATAGGTTTATATAAATTAGGAGTCATTCAACCTCATAGACTTTCACATTACTTCAGGATGCATTCTAGATCCACCCAGCCATCCATCTATCCATCCTTACATATCTACATGTACATATCTTTTCCTCAATTACAAATAACTTTTAGGGCCATTAATCAACACAATTTTCTATCAATGAGATCTGCCATCCACACTGCTTCATAAAATTTTTTGCTCAACAATATGTTTATAAATATACATAAATTTTTAAATGATGGATCAATGCTAATTTACCATTTTTTAAATTTAAATTCAACTTAATTAACATATAGTGTATTATTAGTTTCAGAGGTAGAATTCAGAGATTCATCAGTTGCATATAACACCCACTGCTCATTCCAACAAATCCCCTCCTTAATGCCCATCACCCGGTTACCCCATCCCTCCACCCACCTCCCCTCCAGCAACCCTCAGTTTGTTTTCCATAATTGAGTCTCTTATGGTTTGTCTCCCTCTGTTTCCATCTTATTTTTCCTTCCCTTTCCCTATGTTCATCAGTTTTGTTTCTTAAATTCCACATAAGAGTGAAATCTTTGTGATATTTGTCCTTCTCTGACTTATTTTGCTTAGCATAATACCCTTTAGTTCCATCCCTGTTAATTTACCATTTCTTGAGCAACATCTTCTGGCACATCTCTTTCCAAGTCAAAGGAAAACTCAATAGCTTCATTGTCTTTGTATTTTCCCTTTAATTTCTTAATATCTTCAATACGTAGCCATAATTTAATGGCTATCTTTTCTCCATCATCTTCTTCTGCCAATTCTACCCGTACCCCTGTTTCCTCCTGGAAGAAGGCATGGTTCAAAAGGTCTTTGATAGAATATCTTCCAAAGAGAGGGAAATGAAACAAAAACAAAACAAAATGACATTAGATTGAAAACATAATTTTCAAGTGTGGCTGATAACTGTTATGCTTGGAATAATAAAGACTGTAAAAAAAAAAACAAGTTTATAACTCATTTCTACATTGCTCCATGTGAACAGTGATTATAGTTTTACTCTCAAGTTATACAACATCATTTATAAATAAGAGCTAAAAGCGATACTTTTTAATCTAAGTGATCTAATCTCATATTAGTTAACAATGTACTAACAATGGCAAGTAATATACAGAATGTCATAGCTTCAAAATACCACATAATTTATGTAGAATTTATAGTTAACAAATACTCCTCTTATTTATGATCCCATCTGATCCTTGACCAACATCCAATGAGATATTATTTCCTGATTATTAGGAAACAAAGGCTCAGAGAGGGTGAAAATCTTGCTCATGGTTATAAGCCTCAAATGGTTGAATCAAAATTTGAAAATAAGTTTTTTGATTTCTAGTTCTTTACCTTCTACTACAACTTTATTTACCACAATAAATTCTCTCAATTCCTTGTTCAACAATTTGTGTACTAGGCAAGAAGTCTGAATGTGGAATAATCTTCTTTAGATAAATGGTTTCAAAATACCAGTAATCTAGTAAACTGTACCATCCAAAAAGAAACAGAGTAATATGTTCTAAGACTGGAAACAAATACTCCTTTGTTTATAGTAAAAAAAGTTCTTAGATAAGGGACTCTCCTTTCCAAACACTGTATATAAAATTAGAAACCCAAACTAAATTTCTACTAAACAGCCTTAAAGATAAATAACAAAGTTATGAAAAGAGTAGGAGACCGGAGAAGTGAAGATACGGAATTCTTTAATTTGGTTGATATACCTGATTGCTCACATTCTTCAGGAGGTAGATTATGCTCAACTTACAATTTATATTTATACTGGCTGGTCTACTTTTTCTTTTTTGGAGGGTGAGGGGGGATGGTGTGGGTAGATTATTTTTCAAAAACAGACACTGGATCTTTGCCATGCCTAACGGGTGATGAATCAGCTATATGACAGATCAGATACTTGCCACTCCTCTGAGAAAAGTCCTATTAGTACAAATGACTAAGCCAAATCTCCTCCTAAGCTTTGGGCAAAGTTGTCTCTTTTTACTGAAAGGAATGCTGATGTTTTGCTCTTCAAAATTATGGCACAATGACAGCAAATCAAGATGTGTAGCTGAGCTTATTTTAAAGGGCCAAGATTTTATTTCACCTTTTAGAATTCAACGGGTAAAGAATTAGGTACAGATCTGTTGGTCAGAGAGAGACTGAACCCTACTGAATTTTATAAATCATGTTGATGCTTTGTAAGTAGTTTATGTTTTAGAAGTAGTTCTCACTGAATACAGCACTATGTTTAAGGTGGTTCTGGTTCACTTGAACTCTACCATACCACATTTTTACAACATTTCACTCTATCAAATCTCAATACTATCTTAAATGGACAGAACTCTTTAAGATTTTTTTTAAAAATTTATTTTATTTTTTAAGTAATCTCTACACCCAACATGGGGGCTTGAATTCACCACCCCAAGATCAAGAGTAGCATGCTCTACTGACTGAGCTAGCCAGGCACTCCCAGAACTCTACTTTTAAAGATATTACATGACATAAATAGAGAGAGACACAAGTGAAGTACTGAATACACTTCAGATTGAGTATTGTATTTAGAGCATATCATTACATTTTACGTTTTTAAGCAACACCTAAGTCAAAAGTGGCAACTTACCTTTCATCTTTGTTTTGCCGTATGCATCCTTCAATAATTTCCTTCACTTCAGGAATTGCTACTTTGTCAAAACTGGCTGGCTTCACTCCCTGAGAAACATAAAAATAGCAACAAAAACACATTAATAAAGGCAGGTTCTTTGAACTTTGATTTTGAATTGCCTCTTAAGGTTCTATTAGATTAGCCTCTCACCATCCTGGCTTTTTTCTGATTTGCCTACAGGAGCTGGTCCATTGCAGGGTCAGAGTTGGGTAGTAGCAATTTAGCTCCCACAAGAAAACAACAAGAAATAGATAGCGTGGTCACTTACTTCCATGGCCTCCATATGTAGGTAAGGAAAAATTGAGGCTGTTGTCATATCTTCTGCTGTGTTTCAGGTAAAGGAAGTTACTGGCTAAAGAGAAGGGCCAAATGTTCTAAAAGGTTAGATCTTTTGTGCAGCCTTGTTCCCTAACACATTAATCAATGCAGTATTTAACAATGAATCCATGAATGGGCATGAATTCACATGCTTAGTTTGGCAGGTATTCTATTATCATAGTACTCTAACAACCTCAACAAGTATAGGAGTTAAGGATTTGGATTGGTTTAGCTTGATAACAGAAGAACAAATTGTCTTGTACATATGAAACATAAAATGAAAAGTGATATATCAGATCCATATAAAAGACAAGATTTCTAATTAATTTCAGAAGAAATCTCAATACCGCTATTATATGTAATACTATGTAGTATCCTAGCAGTATTTTAGAATCTTCATAAGTGTAAATTTTTTGCAAATAAAAATTTCAGCAATGTGTGGAAAATATATGTAAGATGTAACAAAATACTCCTAAAAGGTGATATGGAGAAAACATCTCATTTTCTCTTCCCACCTTGTCTAAGTAACCACATGGAGCAGCTGCACTAATATACTGCCCAAGTGGCACTGTAAGTCTCTAAACACATAAAACACAGGGAATGGAAAATGAGGGAGAGGGACTAGAAAAGTTAGAATATAGTATATAAAGTTTAATCATCTATAGTCTCAGTGACAAGACAGATTAAAACAGAATTAATGATAATAATTTGATAAATCACAGGAATGCATGTAACTTCTCATAGATTGAAATGAAATGCATCAAATGGTTACCACTAAAAAGTCTTTAAATATTGGAGTTGTGATGGGATAATTCTCATCAATTACTCAACTGCATTATTAAAAACTCCTGATTTGGAGGAGTCTATCTCTACCTCTGGGGCTAACTTTCTACACCAAAGAAGTGTCAGCAGGGCTGACCCTAAAAGTTAAATCCATGCATTTAAAAAGGTTAGTTTCTAAGTACTGACTAAAAGGTCACAATCTTCCTCAATCTTCTTATTTTTCAAATCCAGCTATGTTTTCCCAACTGGTCTTTGTCTTCATATAATAATTCTAATGAGAACAAGAAAATAATGCTGCTGAAGCAAAAGGCTGCTTTAATTGAGCAAGCTGGTATGGTATTTTAAACTAAGGCTTTAGAAAATAGGAACTGTTTTAAGAAAAAAAATGAATAATGTACTCTAAAAGTTCTCTGGTAGTAGAAACACTGGAGATTTTGTTTTTTGTTTGTTTTTAATGTTCTACAATAAACATGTAAAACTGTAGAAAAGCAAACTTTAAAGATGCTATTTATAAACATAATGTGAAGAACAACCTAAAATACTTTAAGTTTGTAGAACATTCACTATTGACAGAAAATTATCTGAAAGAATGTTCTTTGGTAAAATTAGACACTTAATATATATTTGGCCTTTGCATGTAAAGACAATTCAAATATTACAGGAAAATGGCTAAAGAAAATATAGAATATGATTAGGAGAAATGCTTCTTCTATAAAAATATATATTTTAGGGGTATGTAGTTTGGTCTTCAGGCAGTAAAACTACATATTAATAAGACACACATACACTGATTATATTAGAAGACTCTTCTGTTCCAATTTAGCACAGGCATCTTGGAAAGATGATTTCAGATTCCTTGTCTAGCAAATGGGGATAATATCTGTACAATTTACCATCCTATATTCACAGCAGCTAAAATCAGATGTAGTATCTAGACTGAAAGCTCTCTGAATTAAGTTTGCTGACCCAAGGTCACTTTTGAATTCAGAGGCAATCACCAAAGATAATAAAGCTTAGGGTTAAAAGGAAGCAAAGAATTCTCTTGAAAAATAATCACCAAGATCTACAGTGAACCTACTTTTATCCTTTGTTACCCTTAAAAATAAGTAATACTCTTGTTAATCCTACCCATGCAAACATATTCACATTCACTACTCTACAAATAGGAATTCCTACTTAAAATTGAAATACTAGCTGAACAAATGAGCTATATAATGTCGTAATAGCAAACCAGCAACTGTGAATCATGTAACACCTTGAATCTACTAGGTTAAGCTGCTTTCTCAACCTATTCAAGATTCAAATATAGAAAATTCCATACAATGCTATATAACATTGTGATGCCACTGCCAACTTAAAAAACATATTACAGGTGCCAAGGTAGCCAATAAAATTGAGATCTAACATACCAGCAGCTGGTATTAAAAGATTAATGCGGCTTACTGTTACCCACTTAGATAATGAAAAAGGTAGAAGAAATTTCAGCTACCAGTCAGCTACCATCAAGAAGCCAGGATTGGGTGCCTGGGTGGCTCAGTTGGTTAAGCCACTGCCTTCGGCTCGGGTCATGATCCTGGAGTCCCGGGATCGAGTCCCGCATCGGGCTCCCTGCTCAGCGGGGAGTCCGCTTCTCCCTCTGACCCTCCCCCCTCTCATGTGCTCTCTCTCTCCTCTCATCCTCTCTCTCAAATAAATAAATAAAATCTTTAAAAAAAAAAAAAAAAAAGAAGCCAGGATTATCAAAATATCTAGCAGAAGTATTCTGAATCATTTGAGAAGCAAGAATATATGGGGACTGTATACTGTAAGTGACCCCCAAAATGTAAAAATGAGCATGAAACCTCACTAACCCTGAAAGTGACCTACAGAAAAGTCATCTGGGACATATAATAAAAAGCTGCTTAAAATAAAAAAGTACAGAGGCGCCTGGGTGGCTCACTCGTTAGGTGGCTGCCTTCGGCTCAGGTCATGATCCTGGTCATGATCCAGGTCAGGGTCCTGGGATCGAGCCCCGCATCGGGCTCCCTGCTCCGCGGGAAGCCTGCTTCTCCCTCTCCCACTCTCCCTGCTTGTGTTCCCTCTCTTGCTGTGTCTCTCTCTGTCAAATAAATAAATAAAATCTTTAAAAAAATTAAAAATAAAAATAAAATAAACAAGTACAGGTTTTGACACATTCATCATACCTATAGGCTTCTTAAGAAATGAAAGAACTCAATATATTTAAAAATATTTTTGGTAACTGATGATTTTTTAAGTTAAAAAATGATGTAGATTACTCTAAAACATGATTTTAAGCACCAGACAGAACAAAGTAATGATGAGAAAGTATTTTGATAATATAAAATTTTGTCTTCATCTGTTTCCCTTTTAGTTCATATACTTCAACAAAGACAATCAACTTAGAGCCTTTAAAATCCTAATGTTACCTCTTTCCTTTATTTCCTGATTTGACCCCACTAAGTACTATTCTAGTGCAGTTCTGACCAGTAAAGGCAAAGTTTTGCTCACTAGTTCTGAATGAGATTTAAAAACACAAAATCAGAAGAAAAGAGTACTAAGGTAGATAAATTGGGCTAATATTTTACACATAAGAAAAATCTGGTTAGAGACATACCCTCTTACTCCATTCTTCTACAGCCAGCAACTCACTGGCTCTAGAAATATTCTTGCTTACTTTTGTAATTCACAAGATCTCTCTTTAGGCAAATAGTGCTATGTTATGTTTTTTTGACATGGGAGGGTAGCATGTTTCCCTGCATTAAACAAAAGTACTTCTTGAGCATCTAATGTATATCCATTTACTTCAGAGTTTATACAAAATTATGTATTGTCTTAAAACAAAAACAAAGGCCACTTGTGTGCAATTTTAGAGTGGAAAGAAAGAAAGAAAAGAAAAAGAAAGAAAGAAAGGAAGGAAGGAAGGAAACAATTGTGGCTCCCCCCAAAGTCACACTAAGAGTTGATATGTTTATAAAATGTTGATTTGAACTAAGAAAAATGAAAAAGACATACATGCATTTTATAGACTTAGTTTTTCTTTTAATTCTATATACTTATGGCTTGCCAACTAATCTGCTGGAAAAATAAAAGTGAGTCATAATATAATATTCTCTGGTTCAATATTCTAGCTCTTAAAACTGCCAGCACTTGCTTCTTAAAAGCTCAGGTTTCAAATGTGTTAGGGTAACATTTATCTATACTTTCATAAAAGTAAAATCTTTCCTCACCATTTAGAATTGAGAAAAGCCTCCTTCTTCCTCATACAAAATGTAGTGGAAATTAACCACAAAAATTCAGGTATTTTAAAAAACATTCTAAAGTAAACAATTTAATATTGCTACATATATTACCAAATGGCTACAATACACCTTTTGTATATATCAGAAATTCTTACCCACCTCCTTTACACAATCCTTTTGAGGGCAGCAGCAGCAATGAGAATTTATGATGACAAACACTGAGCAAAAGTCTTTCTTTGTAAAATCCATCACAAAAGACTAAATAGACTTGTTACAGTTAGAGGAAAAGGGAGGAAATTGATAAGATGGAAATTAACAGTAAATTAGCCTACAGCATAAGCAAGGCAGACATCAAAGTCAGACTGAAGCATAGCTTCTTGTTTAACACTAGCCATGCTTCTCCAACTCTCAGACATGAGTTTAACTCTGCTCAGCCAATAATCTATTTATTCTAGATTGGCCCTTTAAACAAGCCTACATGCTGAACAGCAGGGAAACTGTTCCGCTACTGCTCCTCCTGCTTTTCCTCCAAAAGCAACAGATCCCGGAACAAGCAAAATGAGATTTTTACTTGGTCAAAGCTCCACCCATTATGTCCACAGGTTCTGCCTCCTTGACATCAAAACCCACACTAGAAATCTATTTATCTAAACAGTCCCTCACCCCTATCGTGTTGTAACTGTGCTTTTAAAAGAAAATGGCTCAACAACCAAAATGTAAACTCTGAATATGCAGCCAAAAGAACACTGTCCAAGGAAATCACAATACCAGATTTGGGTTCTCAGGTCTACTTCTCATATATCAAGTGTGTGTGTGCAACCTGGGCCACATCCCTTAAACTCGCTGAAAACTGTGCGTAACAATTTACCTAAATTACCTAATTTAAATATTTACCTACTTTAAAAAGAGGTGATATTAAAGCCTTACTACTCTCTCATGGTACATTAAAAAAAATAAACAGCTGTGAATTAGTACACAGAATTGGTAAGAATTTACTCTTCCCCCTTCCCTTCTATTAAAAGCCTCAATATGCATTTATTTTATTTTATTTTTTTTTTAAAGATTTTATTTATTTATTTGAGAGAGAGAGAATGAGAGACAGAGAGCATGAGAGGGAGGAGGGTCAGAGGGAGAAGCAGACTCCCTGCCGAGCAGGGAGCCCGATGTGGGACTCGATCCCGGGACTCCAGGATCATGACCTGAGCCGAAGGCAGTCGCTTAACCAACTGAGCCACCCAGGCGCCCTATGCATTTATTTTTTAAAAAAGATTTTATTTATTTATTTGACGGAGAGAGAGAGACAGCCAGAGAGGGAATACAAGCAGGGGGAGTGGGAGAGGGAGAAGCAGGCTTCCTGCCTAGCAGGGAGCCCCATGCGGGGCTCGATCCCAGGATCCTGGGATCATGACCTGAGCCCAAGGCAGACGCTTAACGACTGAGCCACCTAGGCGCCCCTCAATATGCATTTATAACTAAAGATATTTGCATTTGCCAGGAAGATCTCATGGACCCAAATAACTACTACTTTAGTGATTAAGGAAAGGTTTTTCTTCATGGCATTAACAAAGATGGGAGAAAAAGCACTTTTCAATGCACTGTCATTATGGGTAACAGAATAAAGTCTATCCCTTGTAATGTGGTAAGCTGGAGTCCGCATCAAGACAGTGGGTATTAAGGCTTTAATTATTCAGTAACAGTAACATAAGATAAGGGCTTGGAAGCTATTTGGTAGGAATACTTCTAAAGGATAGAAATAACTATTTAAAAAAAATGACTACTAATTCTAACAAGCTATCTTTTTTTTTTTTTTAAGATTTTATTTATTTATTTGACAGAGACACAGCGAGAGAGGGAACACAAGCAGGGGGAGTGGGAGAGGGAGAAGCAGGCTTCCCGCAGAGCTTGATCCCAGAACCCTGAGATCATGACCTGAGCCGAAGGCAGACGCTTAACCGACTGAGCCACCCAGGCGCCCCCTAACAAGCTATCTTAAAGTAGTTGCCACTGATCTCTGGTTCAACACAATTCATCACTACTAAGTAGGTAGTCTAGAATGTCAGGTATTGGTCAGAAATACAATAATGTGGTCCAGCCTTACCTTTAACTTAAATGTTTGAGTAAGCCTGCTTAGGACTATGCTTAGCTAAATGAAAATGAAAGAGCTAGAAAACAGGTGATTTGTTGCTTGGCTTTTAAAACTGCTGGGCAACACACAAAACCACAGTGAGATTGGTTTTTTTGGACAAATGTATAATGTAGGCACAAATATCTAGATCTATAAAGACCAGTCTTTTCTATATATCAAAATAAGAATTTTCAACATATACAGTAAAAATACCATTCACATATGGACAACAGTTTACACATCTAAGCTCTAATTCCTCTTAAAGTCAGTGCTTTTCTCTACATTTCCTCATTTCTTTCAATGGTATCATCTCTATTTCCATGATTTAGAATAGAAAACAGTCATTTTTAGATGCTTCTTCTCCCAAAATATTTAAGTACTATTATTCTCTATGAACTCTTTAAACAAACATAAGAAAAGCAACTGGTAAACACTTCTGCTACTAGCACTCCTAACTGTCCCTCCAACAGTCAAATATCTCTGGCCAGGCAAAATTAGATTTTTACTAATTTCTTTGTTACTTCTCAAAATCATTGCTTCTTTTGCATAAAAACTGTGACCACCAAAGTCCAGATTATCAATACCTCACCTCTTTAAGCTTAACCAATTTAAGATGGGTTTCACTGTTTCCATTCTCTCCATCTCCAATGTGTATTTTATATTATGGCCAGCTCAATCATCCAGCCTCACTTAATCATCTAACATTTAGCCATTTCCAGTCACCTGACATCATTTAACTCACATCACATTACTCAAAACTGGTTAAAAGTTCTCCATATCTAAAGACGGCCATGAGATCACAGATTTAGAAAGAATCTGAGTGAGAGTCCCTCCTTGTTCAAATGAGACAATTTTGGCCCAGAGAGATTAATGCCATGTCAAAGCGAGAATTAATTAATTCAACTGGCATCTATGGAGTATCTCGTCTAGCCTACTCATTATTAGATACCTGCCAGAAACACTGTATTATCTTCAGCACCCAGAATAAAATAGTAAGGGCCTTGCAGTGGTAAAGCAAAATCTAGAAACCAGATCCCACAATGCCTAGTTCAATGTTACTTCTAGTCCATGTTACAGTCCTTTTTAATTTCCTTAATCTAGTGTGAAAAACCCTCACAATCCAACTTCCACCTTCTTCTCTACTCTTATCTCCCCAAAGTAAGTCCAAATTGGTTACTTGTTCACCAAATACTTAGTGCACATTTTCACTGACAAGAGTACTCTTTCTACTCCCCCCTTTTTTAGCCACCTGAGTTCTACACTTCTTTCAAAGTATACCACAAATCATGGGGCGCCTGGGTGGCTCAGTTGGTTAAGCAACTGCCTTCGGCTCAGGTCATGATCCTGGAGTCCCTGGATCGAGTCCCGCATCGGGCTCCCTGCTCGGCGGGGAGCCTGCTTCTCCCTCTGACCCTCCCCCCTCTCATGTGCTCTCTCTCTCTCATTCTCTCTGTCTCAAATAAATAAATAAAATCTTTAAAAAAAAAAAAAAAGTATACCACAAATCATATATAATGAGAAGGCAGCAGCTACAAAGCATCTATATATGAATCTTTTGGCATGTTAGTTATTTATAAGATACCAGGACACTCATCATTGCTATAATGTACTTAAATATAGAAACTATCTCTCTACATCCCACTGGTTTTTAAGTCTATAGTCTAATGCCTTATGAATTATATATCAACATTCAGTGAGTCTAAAAAACCCCAGCTTTTTGAGAAATTCTGAAATAAGGATTTTACAATTGTTCTTTAGTATCTAAAACATTAAGAATGATACCCAGAACTGTTTGTTTTAATATTAACAGTCTGATTAAGAACCTTTAATATTAATCAAATCACAGTATAATGGAATGCCTCTGAAAATCATGCAAAATGCTCCCAAGATAGAGCCCATGATACACAAAGTTTTCTTTTACATGTAGAATCCAAATTTATTGGATTATAACAGGAATAAAATTTATAAAGGAACCACTTTCAGCTAATTCCAGTGGATTCAGATCTCTGGGATAGCATAAAAAATTCTAGCTGCTGAAGAAAAAAATAAAAAGTGTTCCTCAATTTTTCAAACATTATCTAATCAGGAATCAGCCTCACTTGTTTCTGTAAAAAAAAAAAAGTGGGGTAAACTCTAATCTGTTATATAAAAAACTAAAAGGAATTTCACCCTAACTGCTTTAATTCTGTTTTTCCCAGACAGAATGTTCAAACCTTGCAATCCAATGGCTAACAGAATCAGTGACAAAGTCAAATTACACAAACAAAGTAATTAAAAATCCCCATTATTTCTAACTTGGTTGTTATGAGGCTGGATTCAGCCAGATTCTTATTGGTATGAACCATTAGTTTACAGGAATTTGAACATACTTTATGATCCCATTGGAAACAAAGCTCTTCAAACTCTCTACCAAATCTAGCTAGTTCTATCAAAGGAAATTAGTTTACCTCATGATTCCCCAAGGCTCATTACTCTCTGGATACATGAAAGCTTGTGTGTGGCTCCAACCTCAAGTGCACTATCCTTCATATAAAAAAATTGATGCCATTGCTTATTGTAGTTTCTATTCTTTTAATAGCAGACAAAAATTGTGCTAACGACATTACTACTCTTATTTGGATTTTCTCATTACCAATGGCAGATTTTCAAGATAACTGAAGCTTTTCTCCTTTAAACATGGATCATGAACCCTCTATACTGGGCTCAAACCTGTAATACCAGTCTTATGCTGTCCGTGTACCTTAATTTTTTTTATGCTATTTTTTCCCCTTGAGGTCTAAAAAAAAGTTAAAAAAGCAAAAACAGCGGCACCTGGGTGGCTCAGTCAGTTAAGCATCTGACTTCGGCTCAGGTCATGATCCCAGGGTCCTGGGATCGAGCCCTGCATCAGACTCCCTGCTCAGGGGGGGGGAGTCTGTCCTTCTCCCCCAGCTCATGCTCTCTCTGTCTCTCTCCCTTAAATAAATGAAAGCTTAAAAAAAAAAAAACCCAGCAAAAACAGGCAAAGAAAAAATTTCAAGGTTTGTATTAATGTCACGTTAAGATGCTTGATTTCTGACACCACCATCACCACCACTATTATTATTATTATTATTATTATTACTACTACTATTTCTCTTTCATGTCCTTGGGACAAAACGCTTAACCTCTGATTCTATTTTCTTATCTGTGAAATGAAGATATTATCTACTTACCAGGATAAAATTAAGATAGTATATGTAAAGCACTTTCCAAGGTTATTGGCAAGAAGCAAGATTATAAATGTTGGCACATTCACTGTCCTCTAAAACTTGACTTTAAGTTCATTAAACACATTTTAATAACTGCAAATTACTGAATGTCACTGGATAAAGAATGGAAGAAGAGACAACTTATTACACTACTAAGCATATCATAATGATGTTAATGATAACAACAGCAATACCTACTAAGTACTGACTGATAACTATATACCAGGCATATATGTTCTACATGCATTTCTCATTTAATCCTCAAAACCCCCTTAGGTTCAGAGAAGTTAAATAACTTGCCCAAGGTACCACAGCTAGGAAATGACATTGCTGGGATTTAAACTTAAGCAGACCCAACTCCAGAGCCCAGTTTCTCCACAGCAACGGAAAATTGGCTTTTACTCTCTGCAGTTCTGTATTCATTTCACAAAAACTGAGTGCCTGTGACTTGTCAACCTCTAAACACTAGGAATAGAGCAAAGAACAAGTCAAATAAAACCCCCAACCCATAGAATTTGTATTCTAATTGGGGCTTTAGATGAATGCTGTAAGGCTGCGATAAAAGCCATGAGGAAAAGAATAGAAGGAACAGCAGTAAAGTGTGTGCACACTGAAAAATATTTTAGAGAGGGTGGGCAAGGAAAGCCTCTCTGAGCAAGTAACATTTCAAGTACAGGCCTGAATAAACTGCATGTACAATGACATATAACAATTTATTATCAGTGCACTGTAGAACGTAATTGTTAAACCACAGTCTACATTTACCCCCTCTACATCAGCACTTACACAGACAGGTTTAAATAACCTTAGGTCACGGATTGATACTGTAATTGACAGTTATGGATTCGGTATAGTATTTTGGTATGAGCACAGGATCTGGAATCAGATAATAACAGAAATAACATGAATGCTCTGTTATCTTCTAGATATGTAATCTTGGGTTAGCCTTCTTGGGCTTGAGACCTTTATTTACAAAATGCTGGTAAGAGTAGCAATTACTCACTTCCCACTCCAGGCTGTTGGGAGAATTAAATTATGTAATATATGCAAAGTGTTTAATGCAATGTCTGGCACAAAGAATGTATATTTATTAATATTTACATTGCTATTACTCACTATTTGTATGACAGTGCACCACTGCAGGGTCAGACACGTAGTAGTGAACTGACCTACAGAGGAAAAAAGAAACCTGTCTTTGAAGGGCTCAGTTCTAATGGGGGGACAATAGTTAATATCAATATATTAATTATTATATTAATAAAACAGAGGTAGCATATGATGGGAACATAGAAGAGGGAATGATACTGTCATGACTTTCTTCCAAGAATCCTAAAATATTTCCGGTAAAAAGTGCCAGGGGGCTGAAGTTACTGATAATTATTTCATATAAAATTTGTCTCACCACCTCTGTGACAGGGGGCCAATAAAGTTCTCAACTTAAACATACTTTTTCAGGAATACTGTCATTTGACCCTCTGAAGGAGATCAAATCCCCTACTTCTTTATGTCTATAAAATCCATCTACTTCAGTGCAATTACTACTTCAATGTTTACTGATTACTAATAGGGTATACATGGTAGATCTGGGATGAAAACCAGAAATATGGAGTGGTAAGGGCACGGGCTGGTGCTGGTGGTGGTAAGGGAATGGCAGGGTGAGGAGAATTTGCATTAGGGAGCCCTATGATCTCTCAACAGATAACCAAGCATGCTTCCTTAATAAATGTGCAATAGTTAGGCACTGATGCTAACATTACTTTAATAAAATTAGTTAGATTAATATCCAAGGCAGACTCAAGGTGTATTTCATCACAACAGTCATCACTAACTGCTTATATAATTATATATCATTATATAATCTAGGGATTTACTTTAATCCCCCACGTTTATCTTAGCACCCAAAACATGAGAAAAACTTTAGAAAACTAAAAAAGGACACAGCCATTTTTATTCTTCATTGGAAGCCAGAAGATGGGGATGGAGGTTGGTGAAATCAAGACATTTCCCAGGTAAGAAATTTAATGATTGACAGAACAGAATAAGGGACTATAGATAATACAGAACTAAATTTTCACAGCTAGAGGAAAAATAAAGCACAAGTGAATGCCTGCAGTATGCTTAGAAACTAAGGATTCTTTTTTTTTTTTTGAGAGTGAGAGAGAGAGCGCACGTGTGCGTGCTAGAGTGGGAGATGGGAAGAGGGAAAGAGAGAGACAGAATCTTAAGTGGGCTCCATCCTAGGGCTCCATCCCATGACCCTGAAATCATGACCTGAGCCAAAATCAAGAGTCACATGCTTAACCAACTGAGCCACGCAGGAGCCCCTAGAAACTAAGGATTCTAACATAGTTCCAACTGACTTAAAGAACTCCTCAAGCTTTTTACTCCATCTTTTCTATAGCTTGACTTAACTATTTTGCTTTTTAAAAAAAGCAATTCCTAAATAAGTCAGAAAAAATGCAATTAAATAGGGTAAAATTTCTAAATCAGTCTGGGTACTTAGAATGCTAGTAAAAAAGTTTCATGAATGATGGAATAGTACTTTTCAATTAATGTCTTGGTATTATATTATTTAGTCTATGGTACACAGAACTAGAAAGGACCTCAGGTGATCACTATTCTCACTCACACTTCTCAAACTTTTTTTTTTTAAAGATTTATTTATTTATTTAAGAGAGCGAGAATGAGAGAGAGAGAGCACATGAGAGGGGGGGAGGGTCAGAGGGAGAAGCAGGCTCCTCGCCGAGCAGGGAGCCCGATGCAGGACTCGATCCCGGGACTCCGGGATCATGACCTGAGCCGAAGGCAGTCACTCAACCAACTGAGTCACCCAGGCGCCCCACACTTCTCAAACTTTAATGTACACATGAATCATCTTTGGATATTGTAAAATGCAGGTTTTGATTGATCTGTCTGGGATGGGGTCGAAATTTTACATTTTCAACAAGTGCCCTAGCATACCAATCTGGGAACTACACTTTGCATAGCAAAGATCTAATTAGAGACTCTCAACATGTAGTATTCAAAACTCTATCAGGGGTCCTACAAGGTACTTCTTTTCCAATGACATATCTGCGTGAGGCCAGATTTTCTTTATACATTTCAACCAAATAAAAAATATTGCAACTGATTTCATACAGAAGCAGATATGAGAACTCAACGGTCTTCTTTCTGACCAGACATTAAAGAGAGCTGCGAAAATATAAAAATGCTGCTCTTTTCACTAAATCTTTAAAATTAGTTTTGGAAAAAATAGTATTTTGCAAAAATGTTCTTGAGGTCAACATATATTGGGCTTATTATATTATTAATTGATACATTATAAAATCTAGTGATAATTTCTAATATGGTAAAATAGGTATAACACAAATAAACAAAAGCTCTTTGAGGTCCTCAATAATTTTTATGAGTATAAAAGGGTCCTGATAAAAAGACTCTGACAGCCACTGAACTAAATCATTCAAGTCTGGCAGCTGCTATGTTAATCTCAAAGATCTTAATGGATGAATCTTAAACCTCTACCAGGCCTTTGCAATGTTGTATAATCTAACCAAGTTCTTTATCGTCAATTATGATTTTTCTTCCTTTTTATTTAGTCTCCTCTAGGTCAAGAAAACAATTGCTGAGCATATGCATATTAAGTCCCTTCTTCCAATTATGCATATTAAGTCCCTTCACTCAAGAAATCTAAAGGAATGGTTATCCTTGCTTCTCGAAAGTTTGCATTACGCCACTTTGCTTTTATGAAAGATCTACATTAGTACCTGTTTTCACTAACCAAAAGAAAACCAAAGAGGGCTTTTGCTTTTATGAAAAAGGGCAAAAAGTGAAAACAGGATTCAGGGCTTGTTTTACAGTGAGCCAGTACAGACACAGTACATACCCTGAGCAGCAAGAATAGCAATGCCAAACTACTTCCCCTGGGAGCTACATCCAGCATCCAAATTACATAGCTTTGAATTGTGCCTGTGAACACCTGTGCTTTATCTTGACTTATTTTAAGCAACTATTAGCAAGATATGTCCTAAGGTATTAGAAAAGTCTGAGAGTGGTTATTTTTGGGGTTTGCGAGTACTCAAAATATTTTGATATAAATGTAAGTTAATTATTCCTTCACTTTATGCCTTTTTCAACTTATAAAAGATTTCACAGGAATGCTCTGCTTGTGGATAGCGAAGGAAACCTATAGCTCTAAAAACTGAAAATGATGGGTCTCAATGAGAAGGACTCATGAATCAGGAATTGTCCTGAAACATTTGAGGTATTTTTTTTTTTTAAGATTTTATTCATTTATTTGAGAGAGAGAGAGTGTAAGAGAGCACAAATGGTAGAGAGGGAGAAGCAGGCTGCCCATGGAGTAGGGAGCCCGATGCGGGGCTTGATCCTAGGACCCTGGGATCATGACCTTAGCCAAAGGCAGCTGCCCAACTTACTGAGCCACCCAGGGACTTGGAAACATTTGAGGTATTAACAAGTGAAATTATGATCTTATACGAAATCTCAGAGAAGGAAGTGTGAGTGATCATAAGGTAAAAATTATGGTGAAACACTTCAACAAAATACAGACCTAGCCTCATAATGGAAAGAGTTACTTATAAAATAGTTGTTTAGAAATTACAACAATGAGGGGCGCTTGGATGGCACAGTCGGTTAGCATCCAACTCTTGGGTTTCAGCTCAGGTCATGATCTGATGGTCCTGGAATGAGCCCTGCATTGGGCTCCACACTCAGCACGGAGTGCCTGAGATTGTCTCTCCCTCTCCCTCTGCCTCTGCCCCTCCTGCTTGTGCTCTCTCTCTAAAATAAATAATCTTAAAAAGAAATTACAAGTATGAGATTTGAGAATCGATGGAAAAGTATGTGTATAGGTGACTTTCTTGAATATACTTCATATCCTGGAAGTTTGACTTTTTCTAACTATTAAAGTCATTGTTTCCAGCTCTATTTGTACCAAATAGTTTTACTCATCCTATAAAATGTATTGCTTTTATATGTGTATCAGTTTCTACTTGCTACGATTCAATATCATTTTGGGATAATTTTGTTAATACTTCAAAGGTGGCCTTAAGTTTCATTCCTCTTTTGCAAGGTAAATTCAAACTTCCAAACTTACATAGTGTCTAACTGACTATATTTGGGATTCCTTTAATCAAAAATCATTTATTCTTCAAAATATTACTAAGTGCCTACAATGTTCCATATGCTATGCTATCAATATAATATTGTATAAACAAAGACTTGGTAAATCAGGCTCTGGGACAGTATCTTTTAAGACATTATATACTTCATCCTTTCTGTTCCCAGTCCCTCTCCAGAAGGGAGGGTGGCTGGCTATCAGTTCAAACAGTTTAACAATGAGAAAAGGAGGAAGAAATAAAATTTGTTGAACGTAACAAATGTGGTATAGCCATACAATGGAATATTATTCAGCCATAAAAAAGAATGAAATGCTGATACATGCTACAACATGGATAAACCTTGAAAACATTATGCTAAGTCAAAGCGTAATACAAAAGGCATAACAGAAAAACAAAGTATAACACAAAAGGTCATATATCATATGATTCCATTTGTAAGAAATGTCCACAACAGGCAAATCAAATCCAGAGACATAAAGTAGATTAGTGGTTGACAGGGGCTCAGTGGAAGGGGGAATGGAGAGTGACTGCCAATGGGTATCGGATTTCTTTTGGGGGGCTGATGGAAAGGTTCAATATGAATATATTAAAACACTGAATTGTACACCTTAAAGTATTTAAATGATAAATTTTATGGTATGTGAATTTTATCTTTTTTTTTTAAAAGATTTTATTTATTTATTTGAGAGAGAGAGAATGAGAGACAGAGAGCACAAGAGGGAAGAGGGCAGAGGGGGAAGCAGACCCCCCGCCGAGCAGGGAGCCCGATGCGGGACTCGATCCCGGGACTCCGGGATCATGACCTGAGCCGAAGGCAGTCGCTCAACCAACTGAGCCACCCAGGCGCCCCTGAATTTTATCTTTAAAAAATGGCGAAAAACTGAAAACAGGGTAGATACTATACTAAGAATATGGAAAAGTGATACTGGTCTTTCTCAGTTCTATTAAATTAACATGCAAAACTCAATGATTTAAGAAGGGGATTTTGAGCTTGAGTCTGTATCTACAAATAAAGATACATTTGTTTATTAGTATAGTGTCTCAAATGCCTTTTCTTAAAAATCAAATTATTTTTTATTTTATCAAGTAATTACTTATAAATTTTTATCTGATCTGATGGCAGTGCTGTGCTTTCTGAAGCCAAAGAACTCTGAAACACTGGTTTTAGTCCTCAGCCTCTAGTGAGCAACTTTTGAATCAAGTGTGGCTATGGGGTGCCTGGGTGGCTCAGTCGTTGGGCGTCTGCCTTCAGCTCGAGTTGTGGTCCCGGGGTCCTGGGATCGAGCCCCACATCGGGCTCTCTGCTCGGCGGGAAGCCTGCTTCTCCCTCTCCCATTCCCCCTGCTTTTGTTCCCTCTCTCGCCGTCTCTCTCTCTCTGTGTCAAATAAATAAATAAATCTTAAAAAAATAAAAATATAAAAAAACCCGAAACAGTATTTGGCTATGTTTTCCACCTACTCATCCTATAGTCATTATTTTTAATCAGCTAATCATATTTGTTGGATTAGATATAGAACAAGCATAAAATTTAATATCAGTCACCTATACAACTTGCATTTAAAAAAACTGTTACTACCATATAATTTATAACTTGATTTCTGTAAATAGCAGTTATTTTTATACTTCATTTTACATAAAGAAACCTAAAATTCCATGATCCCTTGAGACATTTTCAATACCAACCTTGATTTAGAAAAATAATAAGTGAATTTGCAAGATTAATCAGAGACACTTATCACTAAATAACAGAGATAGCCCAGTCAATACCTATTCAGTGTCTCTAACAACGGCCTACAAAACAGCAGAGCCATTGTCTGCTGGTACATAACAAAATTTACCCCCCATTTCAAAATAGAAATATTATAAGACCAACAAAGGAGGCTGGTATGGCTGAGAGTGCTTAAATATATGGCTACCTAATGTGTATTTCATCTATCCAGTCTGTTTGATATAAAAAAACATTCAGGGACGCCTGGGTGGCTCAGTTGGTTAAGCGTCTGCCTTCGGCTCTGGTCATGATCTCAGGGTCCTGGGATCGAGTCCTGCATCGGGCTCCTTGCTCAGCGGGGAGCCTGCTTCTCCTTCTGCCTGCTGCCCCCCCTGTTGTTTACTCTCTCTGACAAATAAAATATTAAAAAAAAATTTAGTATTGTTGTCAAGTAAATAAGATATTGGTTCATAAACCTTTGTGTTTAAAGTCCAGAATGATCACCTCAAGCAGTAAAATTGGGTTTAAGAGGTTATTTCTAAGACCAATACCAGTAATAAGTATGGCCACTGAAAAAATGCTTTTATGTTAAAACCTCTTATGTTTTCATCACAGAATTAAAGTGAAATTTCTCTTCTGACAGAGAGAAGAGTGCCCACAAATTTTCAGAGCTAATAATTTAAGTAGCTACTTGATTGCACTGAGATTCTCACATCTACTGTAAGTACAGAGGTGAACAGCATTCTAACAGAGGAACATTATCACCACTTCTACAGATTAGTAATTACTTACAGAACTCTTCAGTGGAGAATTTTTTTAAGAAGTTCTGGTGACATGTGTTTAGAATAGCAGTCAACAACTTTTTCTGTTAAGAGCCCAAACAGTACATATTTTAAGCTTTTGGAACCACACAGTCTGTTCCAGTTACTCACTCTGCCATTGTAATGTGTGAAAACAAAGATAATACAGAACAAATCAGTGTGGCTATGCTTTATTACTTTAGTTATGGACACTGAAGTGCTCACATGACATGAAATATTTTTCTTTTGATTTTTTCCCCCAATCACTTAAAATGTAGAAACCATTCTTAGTCATGGGTTGAACCAAAATGGCCAGCCTGATCTGGCCCATAGGTCATAGTTCACTAATCCCTGGTTTAGAGTATGATAGAATGAAGAAAAGTAATAGATTGTAAGTTAGTAAATAAAATACACAAACCATTCCATATGCAAATTTATAATTTTATAGTCTTAAAGTTATACATTTAACCTTATAATCAAGTTTAATGATCAAGATCCATCTTCTTAATAGGATATGTATTTACAATGGGTATTTATTCTGTATTATTTATTTTCATAAATGGCAAGTGAAAAATAACTTAGCTTAATTGAATTCTAATTTATAAAGAAAATAAACCTCTCATCCTTTCACTCTGGCTATCTCTACTACAAATCCTTATTTCAGTCTATCAGTCATTCCTTTGGATTATTCCCACAGCCTCTTAACTGAGTTTTCAGCTTTTAGTCCTTCATAAATCCATTCTCCACTCTGGAGCCAGAATAATTTATTTATTTATTTATTTTTTAAAAGATTTTATTTATTTATTTGACAGAGAGAGACACGGTGAGAGAGGGAACACAAGCAGGGGGAGTGGGAGAGGGAGAAACAGGCTTCCCACTGAGCAGGGAGCCCGATGCGGGGCTTGATCCCAGGACCCTGGGATCATGACCTGAGCTGAAGGCAGACGTTTAAGGACTAAGCCACCCAGGCGCCCCCAGAATAATTTTTCTAAAAATTTAAAATTTAAGTTTGATCTTATGACACCTACCACCCAGTCTTAAAGTACTGCAATAGTTCCCCCAATGCTCGAGTATAGTTTAAGCTTTCCTTTCCTCTCTTATCCTGTTTCTTTCTTTTCCCACTTCCAAATTCTACAGACATACAAATAATAGATTTCTCACATGCAACACTATTAACTTAGTCTCTCCCTATTTAACATCATTTTCCCAACCTGTTCAAACTCAATTAGGCACCACTCTTTAATGCCTCCATTAAGTAGCTATCCCAAGAATAACTGGTTTTATACCATATGGTAACTATCTGGCTTGTCTCTTCTCCCTCACCTAATAAGTTCTTAAGAGACAGGATTTGGGTTTTACTTAACAAGAATATTTAATACCTAGTATCTAGAAAAAAATCTGGAACAGAGTAGACTTAAATATTTGTTGGATGAACCCATGAACTATTGAACTATTACGGGTTGAATTGTTGCCCTCCCAAAAGATATGTTAAAATTCTAACCCTCAGTATCTCAGAATCTGACCTTATTTGAAAACAGGATCATTGCAATTATAATCAGTTAAGGTGAGGTCATCCTGGATCCTCACCACCACGTGAGATAGACACAGAAGTGCTGCAGATGCAAGCCAAGAAATGCCAAGGATTGCTAGCAAACCATCAGAAAAGGTAAGAGGCAACCAAAAATTTTCCCCTCCGTATGACCTTGCTTTAACCTTGATTTTGGACTTCTGGCCTCAGAATTGTGAGACAATAAATTTCTGCTGGTTTAAATCACCCAGTTTGTGGCTCTTTGTTATAACAGCCCCTGAAAACTATGCCCAAATACTTGGTGAACCAATTTACACTTTAGGTGTATACATTTCCTGTGTCTCTCTATACCCCAAACCTCAACTCTTCCTTGAAAGTTAGGTTAAAAAAAATTAATCAATATGTGTGGACGTAGTAAGGTAGCTTAATGTAATAGGATATAATAGAATAGATGATTAAATTCACATATTTGGATTCAAACAAGGATTTGTACAGGACCTATCGAAACAACTGGGTGGTTCAGATTTGTTTTAATTCAGTATTTTAATTTGTCAACTATTCTGTCATTTCTAGCAAAATCAGGAGAGTTAATGAAAGGAAATAAAATCCAAGGCAACTTTAAAAAAACAGCAAATTACCCTTAGGAAAAGTAAAAAAAATAAAAGTAATTCACTTACAAAATTTTACTTACTATTCCTGTAGTTAATTTTTAAAAACAAACTCTCATTGGTTATTTCAGTGAAAAAGTTGAGAATTACGTGTTTATCTTCTCTTACACAGACTGTATAATTACCACGGGAGAGGAATCTGACATATCAAGAGATAGGTCTCTTTTTTCTCTAGAAAATTCCTAGAAGCCAACCATTACTCAGTCTTTTGTTTTTCAACTTTATCCCTAAATTCTGTTCATTAAACTAAGAGTCAGCCTTTTTCCCCCCAATTCTTTCTCACAAGTAAAGCGTATACCCACACTTGCCAAGCCTTATGTTTCTTTAAGAACTATATTTGCAGATTAAATTATCTTGTATATAGAAAATCTTCAGGAATCTACTATAAGCTATTAGAATAAATTCAGTAAGTTTATTAGATTCAAAATCAGTATGCAAACACCAACAGTATTTGTAATGAACAATCGAAAAGATGAAATAAAAAACTCAATTCCATTTATAATAGAATCCCCCCCCAAAATACATTACTCAGGAATAAACTTAATAAAAAAAGTCCAAGATTTATACTCTGAAAACTACAAAACACCACTGAAAGAAATTACAAAAGATCTAAGTAAACGGAAAAATATCCCATGTTCTAAGATGGTAAACCTCCAAACTGATTTATTTATGGATTCAATGCCATATGTACCAGGATTCCAGCTGAATTGCAAAAATTGACAAGCTGATTCTAAAACTTATACAGAGTTGCAAAGGACCAAGAAGAGCCAAAACCTGAAGAATAAATAGGAGGACTCAAACTTCCCAACTCAAAACTTACTACAAAGCAAGACATATAGATCATGGAACAGAACTGAGGGTTCAGGAATAAATTCATGTGCCTATGGTCAACTGATTTTCAGCAAGGGTGAAATCATTCAATGGAGAAATAATAGTCTTTTCAACAAATGGTACTGGGACAGTTGGATAGTTGTCACAAGCAAAAGAATCAAGTTAAAATCCTTACTTCACACCACATACAAAAATTATCTCAAAATGAATCAAAGATCTAATTATAAGAACTAAAACTCATAGAAGAAAACACATAGGGGTAAATGTTCATGACTTGAGGTTTGGAAATGGATCCTTAGATATGACATCAAAAGCATGAGAAAAACTAAAGATAAAATATATAAACTTGGCCTCATCAAAATGAAAAACTTTTATGACCTAAAGGGCACTAGTAATATAGTGACAGTAGTAAGAAAAGACAACTGGGGTGTCTGGGGTGGCTGAGTCAGTTAAGTGTCTGACTCTTGATTTCAGCTCAGGTCTTGATCTCAGGGTCGAGCAATTGAGCCCTGTGTCTGGCTCCGAACTGAGGGTGGAGATTTGAGATTTGAGATTCTCTGATTCTCTCTCTGACCTTCCCCCTGGCTCTCTCTCTCAAAATAAATAAACAAATCTTAAAAAAAAAAAAAAAAATAC
Source organism: Neomonachus schauinslandi (assembly GCF_002201575.2). NCBI lineage: Eukaryota > Metazoa > Chordata > Mammalia > Carnivora > Phocidae > Neomonachus > Neomonachus schauinslandi. The sequence goes on along the minus strand of NC_058407.1, from coordinate 100,930,008 downwards.
AACTGACAGAACGGGACAAAATCATTAGAAATCCTCTATCTCATAAAGGATTTCTATCTAGAATATATAAAGAACCCATAAAACTCAATAATAAAAAGACAAATAACCCAATTAAAAACCAAGCAAAGGATCTGAATAGGCATTTTTCCAAAGGAGAAAAGACAAAAAGTCAATAAGCTCTTATCACCATACTGTAATTACAACTGTTTGCTTACACACTTATCTTCTATATTGGAGCTAGTTTTCTGAAGACAGGGAATATATATGTTATTCATCTTTAATTACCTGTTGTCAGGTTCTGGACTTGGCATGTAGCAGGGATTCAGAAAATGTTGCGTGTATTTGCATTTGAGACTTATATTTGGGATAGTGCTAAAGATATGGATAGAATTAAACAGAAATACTTTGTAGAGATAAGATTATAAATCTTAAAGAAGAATATAAAGCAATAAAAATAAACAGCAAGCACCTATATATAGTGCTTATTATATGCTAAGCACCATTTTAAATGCTTTAGATTAATTCAATTTTTGAACTCCTAAGTAAAATAATCAATTACAAATAAAATGCTATGATTCAGAACAGTTGAGAAGCTCAGAGAAGGCAAAAATCATTATGTAGTGAAGCCCATCAGATAAAATTTTGTGGGGGAAGTCTGTTAAATCCAGTATAAAAAACTGACTGGATAGTAGAAGAGCACACATAGAAAGTAAAGAGCATGTACAAATGAAGAGGAAAAAAGGAAAGGATGTGGCATATATGCAAGATAATAAAGAGGACCGGCTTCACTAAAAAAAGGTGTTTAGATAAAGATGAGGAATAGCAAAGATTATAATAAGAATTTGTACATGCTTTCATAAGCAAACTGGTATCATGTAAGTTCCTTACACAAAAAAGAAATAGCAAGGAAATTCAACTAGTTCAAGTGAAGCAGAAAAACAAATTCATACTGTTAACTACTTCAGGATGACAGTGTAAGGTGTGTAGTACGTAAGATGTGAAAGCAGAGTTCTGACAATGGGAATGAAGACGGCCTGTACCTAAGAGTTATTCTGAACCAAGAACCTGATAAATAGGATATGGTGAATAGAAAAACAAGGAATCAAATGTACTTCTTGAGGTTTCAAGAATTCTAAATAAAACACAGGGAGGAACCATCCAGTGAATACCCCATCCTACCCCCAAAGAAAAAAGTGATAATGTAAATTATTAGGCATTGGGGGGAAGAATAGGGAATACTGAACTTTGGAATATAGATATAGAACTCTATCTAAGAAGCAAAGCAGATGAACTTTCTAAGGGTAAAACAGAATAGTGATTAGGATACTTATCACAGAATTATCTGAAGGCTAAACAAACTACATTTACTACATTTCTCCTGCCCTCACCCAGCCTGAGAAAAAGAAAGGAGGGGGCAACAGTTGTAAATTAAGAGACATAACAATAAAGTATCTTCTGTGGACCCTGACGGGGTCCACAAAACACCGACTGTAAACAGACATCTCTGAAACATCGGGGGAAATATCTTAATAGATTAGGATATTTAGATGATCCAGAAATTACTGTTATGCTTTGAACTCTGTGGTACTTATAAATGATTTAATAAATTCATAAATCAATTTTAAACTATTTAGGGAAAGATCTGTGAACAAAGCAACTTGAGTTAAGAGCATTATTTTTAACTCAGAAATTTGTTTTATGGTTGGAGGGAATGAACCTAGATGAATAAGTTAGGGTTTGAAAAGTAGTAATGAGAGTATTTTTAAACATAATATATCTCAAAATAAAGTTTTAAATGTATGCAAGGAGAATCCAGAATATACTGGTACTTCTTTGATCTTTATTTTTGCTCTCACTAAATCAGAAGCAATAAAATCCCTCAACTCCCTCTTCCCCCAACAACTGAGTGTGCTTTCTATTGTTCTCTTTTGCATGGTTTGATGATATCCAGCTTGGCATTCCTTTTTTGGTGTGACTTAAGCTCACTAATCATGCTAAGACTTACACTGGTCACTCGACGGTAGATCTGAGCAGCATTTTGGCATTCTGAGTAAGGGTATTCAGATGTGGCCATCTCAAGCATGCACATCCCAAAAGCATAAACGTCAACAGATTCATCGTATTTTTCCTCATACATCTCGGGGGCCATGAACTCTGGGGTACCTTAAATTAAAAGAACAATTCAGACTCAATGTGAGCAGAGGCTACAGATATTACTCACCTGGGGAAGAAGCAGAGGGGTTGACCTGTGAGATAGAAGGAAGTGGAAGGGGGGAAGAGAAGAGAGAAGAGTGGTGGGGGCAGGGAAGAGGAAGAAAATCTTAGTCTCTTTGCAGCATGGCCTTCATAAAAGAAACTAGAACAGGGTCAAGTGTCTATTTATTTACTGTTTCAAACGGATTACTGTTATACAATGTCAAAATGGAGACTTGGATAAGAGAAAAACTGATATAACTCATAACGAAAACAAATGGAAGGAAAAGTAAGAGACTAGCAAGAAATAAAGAGGATATAATGGCATCTACCAATAAGACAAGGTGGGTTAAAAAAGATCAAAATACTTGTCTGCCCCCTACTGTATGGTAGCTGTAAGGTTAATATTTATAGCTAGACTTTGGCCATTAACATTCCACCTGATCAGTTTCACTTTTAAGGAGGCCTTGCAGTGAAAAATCTAACATTCAATATGTTTTTTAAAAGAAAAAAATAAAGTGTAATTGTCTATAAAGGCCATTCACCAGAGCCCCTTTCTTCACCTACTTACCATACCACCTGCAGTACACAAATAAGTCTACTGCAGATAACAAGAAAAATAGTGAAGGACATCTTAACAGATTTTACAGACAAAAAATAAATACACACAAATGGAGAACTCAAATACAGAGTGAGTTATAAGAATAGTGTGGTCCCACAGACCAGGTTTTCCAATGTTTCCAAAGAAATTAAGTCTGGATACCTCAAACTATAGGGCATTTCCAAGAATAGGCTTACATACTATGATTTAAACAAAAAAAGAGGGGGAAAACTCTCTTGGGTTAGAGATTTTTAAGGAGCCAAAGACAAAGAAATGTTTCCTTTTCCTGTAAGGAAGGCAAAAAGGAAATTCAGCTTTAAATAACTCTTTTCCAATTCTTCTTGTTAATCTATTTTAAGAAAATTTAAAAATAGCATTCCGAATCCAAGTCACATAATATTCTATGGAGGACACTATTTTATAAGAATGTACAAATTACTGGTGTTCTATGGTTTTCTTTTAATACATAAAATTCTAGCCCACTTAAAAATTAATGGTTTCCTTGCTGTCACCACCTTTGGGGGGAGAACAGAGTATTTGTAAAGATTTCAAGTTTTCAAAGTGTCATATCCTCTTCAGAGAGTGAAAGTTTATCAAAATAATAAGCATTAAATTATTTTTCCAGCTGCAACTCTGTAACATTTAGTTGAAAGTCTGAAAGGACAGCCTCGTTCTTTAGATCAGTGATTCTCAACAAGGGGGCAATTTTGTTACCCAGGGACATTTAGTCCAGAGACATTTTTGGTTGTAACAACTGTGGGGGAGCTGGAAAGGGGATGTGTTCCTGGCATCTAAATAATCTTATAATGCACAAGAAAGCCCTTACAAACAACAAAGAACTATCCAACCCCAAATGTCAAATAATATTGGGTTGAAAGGCTGTTTCAGATATATCTTCTGAAGACTAGGAGTAAGAAAAGTTAAAACCAAGTTCTCGGAATAAACTCATTTTCACATTTTGAAATAAAGTCTTAACAGGTAGAAACTTTTGAATACATATATATCTAACACTTTCTGTGAAAGTAAACTACATATAAATTCAATTTCTTTTATAAGAAAGTAACTCTATTAAGTACATAATACTACACATCAACCGAATGACCCAATAAGATTGATAGTTATATAAGGTTTTGTCAACAAAGTTCACCTTACTTCTCTTCACGTAACTTTGTAACTTTACAAAACATTGTTAGTCTTCAGATGATTCTAGAAGCATATAGAGAACTCCACATCTCATAAGTAAAACTGATCACTTCTTGAGTTCAAGCTAGGAATTTTTGAAGGCTTATTTCACATAATAAAAGCTTTGACAGGGTCAGGTTTCTAAATAAAAGGATTATCAGAAAACCAGTTAGGATGCAAGGTACACCTGAAACATACCTATCACACTCTTGGCAAAAGAAGCCCGCTTCAGGGTTGCCAGACCTAGGTCTCCAATCTTGACTGAGCCTGTAGGACCAGTGATAAAGATGTTGTCACACTTAAGATCTCGGTGAATAATAGGTGGAGTTCGAGTATGAAGAAACTGAAGTCCTTTAAGGATCTGACGGCACCAGCTTCTTAGAACTTTGATCTTCATCACCTTAAACCTTTTCAGGTACCTAGAAAAGGCAAAGCACACCAAACAGGTTATCAATGATATGAGTTTACTGCTTTGAAGAATTCCATTAATTCTAGCATATCTGAGATGGGAATATCAAATTTACACTATTAAGATTCAGTAACCTTAAAAGTTAGTGATACTTTTAGCAAGGTTAAAGGGGAAAGGATAACAAGTGGTTGGTAAATGAATTCTAACAACAAAGCACAGAAAGTGAATTCCTTAAAACTGGGTAACTAATAAAATAACTTAGAAGAGATAAAAAATAAACAACAATAAAAAAATAAAAGTTAAGGGATGGAATCTGACTTCTGGTAAATGGAGTAATTCTTACTGGACACAGAACTGTAGTAAAAAATATAAAAACAACTACTTCAAGACTCTTGAGAGCAATCAAAATTAGGCATAAATTGGAAGGGAGTTCACATGCGGGGAAAAAAGAAAGCACTGCTTGAGCTTCCTATTTTCTAAATCTTTTCACAGTTGAGGGAAGGTGCCAGCCTGAACATGCAGATCAGCTCAATTCTAAACAGAAACCTGTAGTCTTATTAGCTGAGAAATAGGAAGACAGAGTTCAAGATGACCACAGCAGCCAGCACAGTGCTGTCCAAAAGAACTTTCTATAATGATAGTCTGTTCCATATAGTATTCACTAGACAAATCTAAATTAAAATTTAAAATTCCATTTTTCAGCTGCACTAGCCACATTTTAAGTGTTCAACAGCCACATGTATCAAGTGGCTACCATTCTGGATAGTACAGATTATAAAATATTTCCATCAGCACAGAGTTCCAGTGGACAGCAGAGATCTAGAAAGTAAAAGAGGGAAATCCCAGGGGCGCCTGGGTGGCTCAGTCGGTTAAGTGTCTGCCTTCAGCTCAGGTCATGATCCCAGGGTTCTGGGATCAAGCCCTGCATCGGGCTCCCTGCTCAGCGGGAAGCCTGCTTCTCCCTCTCTCACTCCCTCTGCTTGTGTTCCCTCTCTCGCTGTGTGTCTCTCTGTCAAATAAATAAATAAAATCTTTGAAAAAAAAAAAAAAGAGGGAAATCCCAGAAGGGTGGTATAGAAGGGAGCCCCAAATCCTGAATATTCATTCTGCCCAAATCTCTGGTTGACCTCTGAAATACGTATTTTGTGAAGCAGATTCCAAGCAGCCCAGCTAATGCTAAAAGAATGGAACAGAGATTTCTGATGCTACCCACTGCTGGAAAGATAGTTTGTGGACTGGCTTCAGACATCTGAAAATATTCAGAATTATGAAGATATAAAAAATTACATTTGCCTCTTAGTATCTTTAAAATACACAAGCCTAACTAAAGAACAATTTATAACATTGAATTATAGGGTCTATAGAATACATAAATGTAACATATATAAAAATTATAGCACAAAGAACAAGTATCAGGGACAACTGAAACTTTATCTGTAGCAAGGTTCCTTTACATGAAATTGTACAATATCAACCCAAAGTTTATTGTGAAAAGTTAAAGATATAAACACAATCTCAAAAGCAATTGCTTTTTAAAAACAACAACAAAACAACACAAGAAGGTTTCCAGTAAAAAGCTAATACAGGAACTAAAATGAAATTCTACTTCACTTGGATGAGGTAATTAAAACTAATGGTGAAAATTGGTTTTATGGTTTAAAAAAATATTGAAACATATTACCTCTGTAGGGTGAGGGAAGGGCTGCCTAGGAGCCATAAGGGCATTTACTAAGATAATAAAAATGTTCTATACCTTAATAGGATTTTGATTACATAAGTGAATATGCCTTTGTCAGAATTCATAGAATGATACCATTATGATTGATTACACTTTTCATATTTAAATATTACTGTAAGGAAAAACAAAGCATATAAATATTAGAACTTTAATGAAATGAGCACTTAAGTGTTTACATGTGAAGCATACTGATGTCTACAACTTACATTGGAATAAATAAAATTAATAAAATGATCAAGTATATAAAATATAACAGATAACTATATATTAACCTTGTATCTTATAATTTCATTAAATTTATTTAGAAACACTGGAATTTTCTATGTGAACAACTACATAACCTGCGAACAAGGGCAGTGGTATTACTTCCTTTCCAATCTTTATGCCTTTTACTAGTTTTCCCTGTCTTTACGCCTTATTGCAATGGGTGGCCCTCTGAAACAATAGTGAATATAAGTGGTTAAAACAAGCATTCTTACTTTGTTCCTAATCTCAGAGGCAATGGTTAAGTTTGACATATTAGTTATAGGCTGGAGGAAGTTCCCTACTATTCCTAGTTTGGCTAAGAGTTTTTAGCCATGAATAGATAGATATTGAATTGTCAAATACTTTTTGACAGATTTTGAAAATATGGCTTTTCTCCTTTATTCTGTTAATGCTGAATAACATTGATTCACTCAATGTTAAACCAACTTTGTGATCCTGGGATAAACCCTCTGGTATTGATGTATTGTGATTGCTGGATCCAATCTGCTATTATTTTGTAAAGGATTTTTGCATCAATATTCATGAAGGACATTGTTCTTTAAAAATTTCTTTTTCCATAATATCTTAGGTTCTGGTATTAGTGTTATGCTGGCTTCATAAAATGAGTTAGACTCTAATTGTTCCACCTCTATTTTTTGAGAAAATTCAACACAGTGGATTTTCCCATTTTTTATTAAGATAAAATATACATAAAACTTACCATTTTAAAGTGATGTTAATTAATTCATACTGTTATGAAATCATCACCACCAACTATCTCCAGAACTCTTTTCATCTTGAAAACTGAAACTTCATACCCATTGAACAATAACTCCCCAAAACCAACGCCCCTTGGGTTCTGGCAACCACCACTCTACTTTCTGTTTCTATGAATCAACTACTCTAGGTATCTCATAGAAAGTGACATCAAGCAGTATTGGTATGTGACTTTTGTGACTGGCTTATTTCATGTTGCATAATGTCCTCAAGGTTCACTCATATTACAGCCCATGTTAGAATTTCCTTGCCATCCTTAAGGATGAAAACTATTCCACTGTGTGTGTAGACAGACACACACACACACACACACACACATTTTGCTTATCCATTCTTTCCTTGATGGACACTTGGGCTGCTTCTACCTTTTAGCTATTGTAAATAATGCAACTATAAATATGGGTATACAAATATCTCTTCAAGACCCTGCTTCCAGTTCTTTTGGGTATGAACCCATAAGTGGAAGTGTTCGGTCATATGGTAATTAAGTTGAGATATAATCGACATATAACATTATATTTGTCTCAGATGTACAACGTAAGGATTCAAAATGATCTATATATATTGCAAAACAATCACCACAATAAGTCTAGTTAATATGCATCAATACACAGTTACAGGTTTTTTCTTCTTGTGATGAGAACTTTTAAGATCTACTCTTTGCAACTTTAAAACATGTAATACAGCATTATTAACTGTAGTCACCATGCTGTACATTACATCCCCAGGACTTACTTATTTTATAACTAAAAGTTTGTACCTTTTGACCACTGTCACCCATTACATACACTCCACCCCTATGCCCCCAACTACAGCAATCACCAATCTGTTCTCTGTATTTATGAGTTCAGTTTTTTCTTGTTTTGGGTATTTTTAAATTTTTTTAGACGTCACATATAAGTGAGATCATACAGTATTTGTCTTTCTCTATCTGACTTATTTAACTTGGCATAATGCCTTCAAAGTCCATCCACATTGTTACAAATGGCAAAATTTCCTTCTTTTTATGGATGAACAATATTAATAACCCATCATACATATACACCACATCTTCTTTATCCATTCATGTTGTAAATAAAGCTATAATGAACAGGTGGTACATATATTTTTTCAAATTACAGTACTTCTAATTTTAATTTTTTGAGGAACCTCCATATAGTTTCCCACAATGGCTGCACCAATTTACATGTCCACCAACAGCACACAAGGGTTCCTTTTTCTCCACATCCTTGCCAACACTTGTTTTCCTTGTCTTTTTGATAACAGCCATTCTGACAGATATGAGGTGGTATCTCATTGTGATTTTGACTTATGTTTCCATAATGACCTGTATTTGTTGGCCATTAAATCTTTTTGGAGAAATGTCTATCCAGGTCCTTTGCCCGTTTCTAATAGGGTTTTTTAATGTTGTTGAATTTTGGGAGTTCTCTATATATTCCAGATATTAATCCCTTTTGAGTTATATGATTTGCAAGTATTTTCTCCCATTCTGTGAGTTGCTTTTTTACTCTATTAACAATATCTTTCAATGTACAGAAGTTTTTAATTTTTACAAAGTCCAATTTTAAACACACTGGATTTAAAAACCTTTGATATATGGCATACATTTCAGACAATACTAATAACAAAGTCATTTCTGCTTTCTGGTAGAGAGTAGTAAGTTTTCTTTTTATTGATGAAGACAGTGAGCCCAAAGTTATACAACTATTACAAGATAGAGATGGCAAGTGAATTCTTAAGCCTGAACTCCTGCTACTGCCTGACTGGCTACTCAATCTCTAATGCATACATTTAATTAAAAAATAAAATAAATATTTAAAATTATACATGTATTTTGAGTCACATTTCATTTTTAGAAACCTATCTGTACAGAAATAAATAAGGACATAGGTAGATACATGATAACTGTAGCACTGTTTTAAAGAGGAGAATGTGGACAAAAAGCTAAATATGGTGAGAATGAAAAGTGGTGCTAAAGATAGGGATATTAGTTAAGAACCACCAGAACCAAACAAGAAAAGTACCATCAGTGCAGAAAACTGACTAAATAAATAAATAAAGGGTCTCTCTAATACAGCATCTCTAAGTCCTTCATTATGGCTGACTCATGCCCAATCACCTTGAAGAAAAGCCTAGTAGTCGAAAAGTCTTGCCCTCATAACCATAGCTCCTAATCAGCTTTTCAATGCTGAATTATTTAATATAAACTGACAACCAACTCATGGTTAAATAGGGTTAATTATGGTACTCATCCCACAAAATTGGAGGACTAAATGTTAAGCACAATGGCTGCCAAAAACTAGAGCACAGGAAATTTTAGCTCAAGAAACAGAATATCAATTAAAAATTATTAAAAAGACACTAACAGAAGTTCTGTCACTGAAAAATAAAATAACTAAAATGAAAAATTCACTAAAAAGTTTGAACAGCAGATGGAGCAAGCAGAAGAAGCTGCAAACCTGAAAACACATCAACTGAAATTATGTAGTTTGAACAGCAGAAAGGAAAAAAAAAATAAAGAAAACTCAATAGAGCCTAACAGTCCTGGGGCGCCTGGGTGGCTCAGTTGTTGGGCGTCTGCCTTCGGCTCAGGTCATGATCCCAGGGTCCTGGGATCAAGTCCTGCATTGGGCTCCATGCTCCACAGGAAGCCTGCTTCTCCCTCTCCCACTCCCCCTGCTTCTGTTCCCTCTCTCACTGTGTCTCTCTCTGTCAAATAAATAAATGCAATATTAAAAAAAAAAAAAAAAAAGAGCCTAACAGTCCTGTGGGATACCACCAAGCTGATCAACATATATGTAATGGGAGCCCCAACTAAGAAAGAACAGAAAGAGTATTTGATAAAATAATGGTCACAAACTTTCTAAGTTTGATAAAAGACATGAATCTACATATCTGAGAAGCTCAACAAACTCCAAGAAAGACACATGCAAAGAGATTCACGTTTATGTATTACATTCAAACTGTTGAAAACCAGAGACAAGAGAATCTTGAAAGCAAGAGAGAAGCAACTCATCATAATCAAGAGATCCTCAATAAAATTAACAGTCAACTTCTCAGCAGAAACCACAGAAGGTAGAAGGCAGAGGAAAGTGCTGAAAGGTGGGGGGAAAACCTGTCAATCAAGAATTTTATATCTAGCAAAAAATATCCTTCAAAAATGAAGCCAGAATTAAGACATGGTCAGATAAACAAAAGCTGAGGGACTGTTGTCAGAACACCTGCCCTACAGGAAATGCTAAAGCAAGTCCTTCAGGCTGAAATGCAAGGACAATGGGCAAAAATTTGAAGCCATAGGAAAAAATAAAATCTCTGGTAAAGATAACTACTTAGCTAAATATAAAAACCAGTATTAATGTATTTTTGGCTTGTAACCTCTCTGTTCATTTCCTACATGATTTAAAAGGCAAACACATAGATCAATAATTATAAATCTGTATTAATGGGAACACAATGCATAAAGATGCAATTTGCATCTGTGCAAAATCTACAAAAACACAAAACAGGTGCAAAGCTATATAAGAGAAAAGATTTTGAAGCTACTGAAGCTAAGTTGGTAACATTTCAAACTAGACTGTTAGAAATTTATGGTGTTAATTGTAATCCCTAAGGTAGCCACTAAGAAAGTATCTATGAAATATATAGGGTATTAAAATGGTAACAAGGGAAACAAGAAGGGTATTAAAATGGTACACTACAAAGAAAAATTTTTTTAAAAAGCAGTAATGAAGACAAGGAACAAAAAAGATGTCAAATATACAAAAAACAAATAGCAAAAAGTGCTTCCTTATCACCAATTACTTCAAGTATAAATGGATTAAATTTTCTAATCAAAGACAGAGATGGCTGAATGGAGATACCTAAGATCCAACTACATGCTGTCTACAAGAGACTCACTTTGGATTCAAAGACCCACACACAATGAAAGGACAGAAAAAGATATTCCATGCGAACAGTAAACAAAAGAGAATGAGGTGGCTATATTAATATCAGACAAAACAGACTAAATCAAAAACTGATACAAACACGATCATGCTGAGCTAGTGCCTGCACCTGGAACTGGGCTGCAACCTCAGCAACACCTGCCACCGCCTCTGGACCATGGACCCCTGCAAAATGAGCGATCTTTGGGCCTTTGAGAAAATGTGGAAGCAAAATCCGAGTATTCTGCAAACTGAGCAAATGCGCTTCCTGCGGGAGTGCGTGGAGAACATGGACGGTAAAATACCACCTGCCACTCATAAAACTAAATCAGAAGACAGTATCAAGGAAGAAAAAACAGATAGTAAGAAGGTGGAGGAAAACATAAAGACAGACAAACCATGAAGTGGGGAAAGTGATCTAGAAAATGACAATGAAGGTGTGACTGAACCAGATACTGATGCCCCTCAAGAAATGGGAGATGAAAATGTAGAGATAACCGAGGAAATGATGGATCAGGCAAATGATAAAAAAGTGGCTGTCACTGATGCCCTAAATGATGGTCAACTACAGAAAGCCATTGACTTGTTCACAGATGCCATCAAACTGAATCCTCGCTTGGCCATTCCGTATGCCAAGAGAGCCAGTGTCTTCATCAAATTACAGAAGCCAAATGCTGCCATTTGAGACTGTGACAGAGCTACTGAAATAAATCCTGATTCAGCTCAGCCTTGTAAGTGGCGAGGGAAAGCACAAAGACTTCTGGGCCGTTGGGAAGAAGCAGCACACGATCTTGCCCTTACTTGTAAACTGGATTACGATGAAGATGCTAGTGCAATGCTGAAAGGAGTTCAACTGAGGGCCCAGAAAATTGCATCGGAGAAAGTATGAGCAAAAACGTGAAGAGCGAGAGATCAAAGAAAGAATAGAAAGGGTTAAGAAGGCTCGGGAAGAACATGAGAGAGACCAGAGGGAGGAAGAAGCCAGAAGACAATCAGGAGCTCAGTATGGCTCTTTCCCAGGTGACTTTCCTGGGGGAATGCCTGGTAATTTTCCTGGAGGAATGCCTGAAATGGCAGGGGGGATGCCTGGAATGGCAGGAATACCTGGGCTCAATGAAATTCTTAGTGATCCAGAGGTTCTTGTAGCCATGCAGGATCCAGAAGTTATGGTGGCCTTCCAGAATGTGGCCCAGAACCCAGCGAATATGTCAAAATATCAGAGCAACCCAAAGGTTATGAATCTCATCAGTAAATTGTCAGCCAAACTTGGAGGTCAAGCATAATGCCCTTCTGACAAAGCCCTTGCTGAAGGAAAAGCAACTTCGATCACCTAATGGATGTCACAATAATACAAACCAGTGTACCTCTGACCTTCTCATGAAGAAAGCTGGGGTGCTGTGAAGAGAACCCCCACCTCTCTGCCCCACGTACAACTGAAATATTTCTACTGTGGTTTGCCATTAGGGTATTCATTCAGATAATGTCTTCCTACTAGGAATTACAAACTTTAAACACTTTTTAAACCTTTAAATAAAAATATTTAAAAACATATTAAAAGGGCGTGTTAGTCCCTACATTTTTCTTTACTAATCATTTCAGTTTTTTTCCTTTGGATTAATTGGGCAAGGAAGATACTTCAGTGTGGAAGATTTATTGCTCCAGCTGAGTGAAATAAAGGTTTATTAGTGGGAGGCAAATATAACATTTAAATAGATGAATTCTGAGTTGGAGATATGGTTTCTGAGGCATTTTGACTTGTCTTTTTAAATGCTTTATTTCTTAAACACAATTTATTTGCATAAAACCACTGGGACCACCAGTACTGCAGTAGGACCTGGGTAGGGACTGGAAGTGCTTGGCAGGGCAGCAGCAACCTTATTCCTTTTATAGAGTGTGTACCCTTGTGCAGATGCATTTAAATATTACACTGTGGTGAAGGGATGATTTTTATAATGCTGCAGTAGAATTGGATTACTTAGCTGTGTTCTTATCTGATATAGAAAATAGATGTTTTGCATTATTTCAACATAAGGGAAAAAAACTGATACAAGAGATAAAGAATATGTATTGATAATAGGGTCAATTTATCAAGATTATAACAATTATAAACATAATACACATCAGAGTTCCTAAATACATGAAGCAAATATTGACAGAATTGAGAGGAGTACACAGTTCTACAGTAAAAGTTGGAGAATTAATAGCCCACTTTCAAAAATGGATAGACCATTTAGACAGAAGATCATTAAGGCAGTAGAGGATTTGAATAATACTATAAACCACCTAAACATAAGAGAAATATATGGAACATGACACCCAACAACAGATGAATACATATTCTTAAGAACACATGGAACATTCCCTCAAGAAACCTCCCAACAAAGAAAAGTCCAGGACTACATGGTTTCACTGTTGAGTTCTACCAAATATTTAAAGGAAAACCACTAATCCTTCTCAAACTCTTCCAAAAAGTAGAAAAGGAGGAAATGCTTCCAAAAAGCAGAAAAGTAGAAAATGACTTCATAAGTCACTCATTTGCCCTGTCAGCAAAGACACCACAAGAAAACTACATACCAATATCTCTTATGAATACAGATGCAAAAATCATCAAGAAAACATTAGCCAACTGAATCCAACAGCATGGTAAAAGAATTATACACCAAGTACAAATTATCCATAAAATGGAAGTATCCCTCAACATTAGAAAATCAGTCAACATAATACACATTAGTAGAACAAAGGTTTAAAAAAAAAAAAACCCTCATGATCATCTCGATACAGAAAAAGCAGTAGATAAATTCCAATACCTTTCATGATAAAAATACTCAAACTACGAATAGCAGAGAATATATGATAAAGAACATTATGAAAAGATTGTAACAAACCAAAGTATGATGTAAACCAAACTTTACATCATACTCAATAATGAAACACTGAAAGCTTTCTCACTAAGATTAGAAATAAGACAAGGATAACCAGTGTTATTCAACATTGTACTAGAAATTCTAGCCAGAGCAACTAAACAAGAAAAAGAAATAAAAGTATACAAATTGGAAAGGAAGTAAAACTGTATTTGTAGATGCCAAGATCCTATATAAAGAAAATACCAAAGAACACACACACACACACACACACTCTCACAACTAGAGTTAATAAAACAATTCATCAAAGTTGCAAGATTGCAAGATCAACATACACAAATTAGTTGTGTTCCATACACCAACAATTAACAACCTGAAAAGGAAATTAAGAAAACAATTCCATTTTGCAAAAGCATCCCAAAGAATAAAATACAGTGGAATAAATTTAACCAAGGAGGTAAAAGGCCTATACGTTAGAAACTAGAAAACACTGTTGAAAAATTAAATAAAATGTAAAAACATCTTGTCACATGGATTGGAAAACTTAATATAGTTAGTTAGATGGCAGTACTACCCAAAGTGACCTACAGAGTCAATGCATCTATAAATATATTTGATTCTATCTACAGATACTATCAAAATTTTATCAGCCTTCTTGCAGAAATGGAAAACTAATTCTCAAATTCACATGGAATTGCAGGGACCTCAAATAGCCAAAACAATGTATTTTTTTAAAGATTTTATTTATTCATTTGACAGAGAGAGAGAAAGCACAAGCAGGGGAGTACCAGAGGGAGAGGGAGAAGCAGGCTCTCGGCTGAGCAGGGAGCCCGACGCAGGACTCGATCCCAGGACCCTGGGATCATGACCTGAGCTGAAGGCAGACCCTTAACTGAGCCACCCAGGCACCCCTAGCCAAAACAATATTGAAAAAGAAAACAAAATTGGAGAACACACACTTCCCAATTTGAAAACATTACAAAGCTACAGTAATCAAAATAGCGTGGTACTGGCTAGGGACGGATATACAGACTAACAGCATAGTATCAAGAGTCCAGAAATAAACCCATACATCTATGATTAAATGATTTTTGACAAAGGTACCAAGACCATTCAATAGGGATAGAACAGTCCCTTCAACAAACAATGCTGGGTAACTGGACGTCCCTATGCAATAGAATGAAGTTGGGTCCCATACCTCACACATACATAAAAGTTTACTCAAACTGAAACAAATGTAAATATAAGAGACAAACCTGTGAAGTTTTAGAAGAAAACTTACGGGTAAATCTGCGCAATCTTGGTTTTGGCAATAGATTCTTAGATACAACACCAAAAGTACTAGCAACAAGAAAAAACAAGTAAATTGGACTTCATCAACATTAAAAACTTTATACATCACAGGACATTATCAAGGAAGTAAAAAGACAACCTACAGAATGGGAGACAGTATTTGCAAATCATGTATCTGAGAAAGGCTTACAGAATATATAAAGAACTCTTACAACTCAACAATAATAAAAAAAATTAAAAATGGGCAAAGAACTTGAACAGAGATTTGTCCAAAAGACATGATGGAATAGACATTTCTCCAAAGATAGATAAATGACCAACATGCACATGACAAGATGCTCAACATCATTAGACACTAGGAAAATGCAAATCAAAACCCACAATGAGATACTATGTCACACTTGGTAGGATGGCTATGAAAATAATAAACAAGTGTTGGCAAGGATGTGGAGAAACTGAAACTCACAGATTGTTGGTGGGAATGTAAAATGGTTCAGTCACTGTGGAAAACCGTTTGGTGGTTCCTCAAAGAGTTAAACATAGAATTACCATGACTTAGCAATTCCACTTGTAGGCATACATCCAAAAGAAATGAAAATATATACTCAAAATCTTATACACAAATATTTACAGCAGGACTACTAATGATAGCCAAAAGGTGGAAACAAATCAAATGTCTATAAACAAAGGAATGGTTGTGGTACGTCCATGAAACAAAATATTATGTGGTCATAAAAAGGAATGAAGTACTAATATGTGCAACATCGTGAACCTTGAAAACATTATGCTAAGTGAAAGTCAAACACAAAAGGCCCCATTATTTTATGACTCCAATTATATGAAATATCTTGATCAGATAAAACCAGAGACAAAAACCAGTTAGTGGTTGCCAAGGGCTGGGATAAGGGGGAAATGGGGAGTTGTTTAATGCGTTTCAGTTTGTAGGACTGAAGAGTGCTGAAAAATGGTTGCACAACAATTTCAATATACTTAATATTACTGAGCTACACACTTAAAAATGACTAAGATGGCAAATTTTATGTTATATGTTTTTCTTTTTAAGATTCTGTTTGAGAGAGAGAGAGCGCGAGAGAGACAGCCCAAGTTGGTGGAGGGGCGGAGGGAGAGGGAGAAAGAAGCAGACTCCCCGCTGAGCAGGAAGCCTGACAGGGATCCCAGGACCCTGAGATCATGACCTGAGCCGAAGGCAGACACTTAACTGGCTGAGCCACCCAGATACCCTGCTGTTTTTTATCACAGAAAAAATTCCTATCCATAAATCCTAGAGGTCAGTACAATTCCTCATCTTGCACATGGAGAACTGAGGCCCAGATATGGGGAGCTATTTGCCCCAAATCACAGTTGGGCAGAAGCAGAGCTAGGAGTAGAACTTATCACTCCTACTCTGTCTAGTGCTCTATTTTTTTTTTTTTAAAGATTTTATTTATTTTTGATAGAGAGAGAGAGTGTACAAGCAGGGGAAGCAGCGGGCAGAGGGAGAGGGAGAAGCAGGCTCCGTGCTGAGCAGGGAGCCCGATGTGGGACTCGATCCCAGGACCCTGGGATCATGACCTGAGCTGAAGACAGACGCTTAACCATCTGAGCCACCCAGGTGCCCTAGTGCTCTTTCTATTAACTCTCTTGTTCCCTTAGCTCTGAGGCCAACAGAAATGATGGGAAAAGAGAACTTTAAGCTTAGAAAGAAAAATGCCAAGAACTTAGATGGTGGGCAATTAAAGAGTAAATACACTGCATGGGAAGGAAAATGGAGAATAACTACTTAATGAGTACAGTGTTCCTTTGAGGTGATGAAAATGTTTAAGAACTTGAGAGATCACATAGTGGTCATACAACATTGTATAGGTACAAAAATGCCACTGAATTGTACACTTTAAAAATGTTAATTTTAGGGCGCCTGGGTGGCTCAGAAGTGAGGCATCTGCCTTTGGCTCAGATCATGATCCCAGGGTCCTGGGATCAAGTCCCACATTGGGCTCCCTGATTGGCCCGAAGCCTGCTTCTCCCTTTCCCACTCCCCCTGCTTGTGTTCCTGCTCTCGCTCTCTCTCTGTTAAATAAATAAAATCTTCAAAAAAATAAAAATAAATAAAAATGTTAATTTTATGTTCTGTGAATTTCATCTCAATTAAAAAAAATCTAGCTTTATTTATATTTCCTGAATCAAATTTTCTAACCCATATTATTTTTCAGGTATGGGTGTTTGTTTGTTTCAATTTAAGTATTAATAAATATGTGGAACAAAGGTAGAAACTTAAAAAGTCCAAAAAGCATGTATGTTGGAACCAATTCCCATCCCTTTCGCTCCATTTGCCTCTCTAAATGCTACCAATATTCCTAATTATTCTGTGTTCTTCCAGGTATGAATATGGATTTGGTTCTTTGTTTGTTACAGTCAACTTTATTAAGTACTGTGAAGAAAAACAACTTAATGTCCTGCTACTCATTTGAACTGCTAACAAAGTATTAACAAGAAGCAGCTTATAGGACTTGCTTTAATGGCTGTATAAAAGTCATATATAACTATATGAGAATATGGATTTGTTTTAAATCTATTTGCTGGGGCGGGGGGTGCCTGGGTGGCTCAGTTGGTTAAGCGTCTGCCTTCGGCTCAGGTCATGATCCTGGGGTCCTGGGATCCAGCGCATTGGGCTCCCTCCTCAGCAGGGAGCCTGCTTCTCTCTCTGCCTGCCACTCCCCCTGCTTGTGCTCTCTGTCAAATAAATTTTAAAAATCTTTTTTTTTAAATAAATCTATTTGCTTAGAACTATATACACATCAAGTCTTTCTCTTGATTCTTTCCGCCTAGAATGATAATTAAATCTAATGTCTTCTCACTCCATGTCTTGTGTTCTTTTTGCTTTCTGATCTTCATATTTATTCTTTTCAGTTCAATTTAGTCTGCTGTTTAACCTAATCAATGAAGTTTTAATTTTAAGTATTTATTCTTATTTCTAAAAGTTCTTTGGATCTTTTCTAATTACACCTGAGCTTTTTTTTTTTAAGTAATCCCTACACCCAACATGGGGCTAGAACTCATGATCCCGAGGATCAAGAGTTGTGTGCTCCACCAATTAAGGGACAATTCCACAGAGGCTTAGCCTACTATGTTCCCCAAAGTCCCTCAAACTTTTTAAAACAAATAAACTGTCATAGGGTACTCTTGTAGGGTATGCCTGACAGATTATTGACAGCCCACTAAAGTATCCAAACTGGTGAAAAGAATCTCAAGGTACAGATATACACAACTACCACCGCACAATTTTCCTTAATTCATTCAAATACTTACTAAATTTCAGGCATAGTGCTAGAGATCACAATCTAATGGAAGAAACAGACATATAGCAATCAGCTTGGATGACTAGGATAAAGGTGTTGCCATAAATATTGGAGAAGCTAGGTGGGGAAACTAGAATTTGCAGGAGGGAAATAATCCGTTGGCTTTTCAATGTGTTAATCTTGAGCATCCAAGAGCACATGCAAGTCATTACATCCAGGAGATACAAAACTGTTTCAAAGATTTGGGATGAATTAGCTCAGTAGTATTAATTAAAGAAAGTAGTAAGGAATGAATACATACTAAAGAGACAATTTTTAAAAGTCCAATTCCTCCACAATAGAAAATTTAAACCATATAATTTATACTACATTTGACCCTTGAACAACACAGGTTTGAACTGTCTGGGTTTACTTACATGCAGACTTTTTACAGTATAGTACTGCAAATGTATTTTCTCATAATTTTATTTCTCTAGCTTACTTTATTATAAGAATACAGTATATAATACATATAATATACAAATACATGTTAATCAACCATTTATGTTATCAGTAAGGCTTCCAGTCAACAGTAGGCTACTAAGTAAGTTTGAGGGATTCAAAAGTTATACTTGGATTTTTCAACTAGGTGGAGGGTCAACTGCCCCTAACCCCCACGTTGTTCAAGGGTCGACTGTAGTTTCCTCTCTGAGTACAGGTAATCTGAGAGACCTGGGATTTCAAACGCAAACTCCCATTCTTACTTTAAAACTCTTTTAGGGAAAGGGAATTCCTTGTTGGGAATTGTTCAAATGGAGAACAAGAAATTTCTGCATTTGAACTGTTCTCCTGAAAGAAACGACGAGTCTAGCTATTTCGGCTTTAATTTCTGATACTATGGCAAATGGATTTATCTAGTAGTAACTGTCACAGTACAATTTCAATGTGACGTAACAGTTGCATAGATGCGGCAAAAACTATCCAATACACAGTGGTAAAGTAAATGGAGAAAGCTTCTCAAATAAGCTTCAACCTCATTTTAACCACTAGAGGGCTACATTGTCATATGAGTTCGTGATCCCTTAGCCACTCAATTTTAGAACTGCAAAGCAACATGATTTAAAAGAACTAGGTTTATTCTGTAATAACTTATTTTAATATTACCATTAAATAATTATCAAATCACTTTATGCACCAGAGGACTTAGTGGGCAGGAAAATGTGCTACCAAGAACTGGAGGGATTGTTCCCTTCTTGGTATGCTGGGCAACAAAAGCAGGACTGATAAAATATGACATGAGACAATTCAAGTTCTTTCAAACTTCTTGGTCAACTTTTATAACATCTATAGACTTACGTTTTAAGTGTTCCAGATGTCATAAGTTCAGTCACCAAAACAATGCACTTCTTTCCTTTTACTGTGGACTCCCAGGAATCATAGAATCGAACAATATTGGGATGCTGAAGGCCCTTTAACATTTCAGCCTCTTCTTTAAATCTCTGCCTCTCAGACTTTGTTAATTTTCGATCCTAAAATCAAAACCAAAACAGAATGTGGTTTAAAATAACAGAACACCAAGTCACACAAATTTAAATGCTGTTAAAAATACACTTATCTTGATGTACCCTGAGAAATGTATAGAACTGTTGAATCATACTGCACACCTGAAACTAATATAGCACTATCTGCTAATTATACTTAAATAAAATAGTTCAAATAGAAAAAAACTCCACAATAATAAATTCAAATGCCAAACGTATACTAAATTATAATGATCAATAAACCAGGAATGCTGTAACATTAAAGTTACTAATAATTTCTTCAGCCTTTCATGAGCGTGAGAACAATCTAAAGTATATTTAAGAAAACTGGATTATAATGTCATGCTTGAGATTATTTCAATGTCTTTATGTTAACATGTGCCTCAGATACAGTATCATTTTGTGGGTACAGTTAACTTACCACTTCTAAAATATATCATTTATTGCTATGCAATATATGCAATTTAACAACATGGAACAAGTATGAGATTTTGGAGGCAAAAAGATCTAAATATAAATTCTAGTTCTGTCTTTGCTTTGATTAGAATTTTCTTTATGAATATATTAAATAATCTACTAGGTATGCTTTCATCATGTTTAAAGCACCTGGCAATTCTTAGGTTAATTCACTTCTCTGAGATGAACTGGGGGAAAGCACTTAATTTGCTGATCTTCCCTTGACAAGGTCCCATATACACAAACTCCAAATTATTCTGTATATTAAAATTGAAACTATCTCTGTCTTATTAATATTCTGTCAAATCATGCAATACATATTTTAACAAAAGATTCCAGGCATACAATGTGTCCATCACAGTTAAATAAACATTATAGACATAATTAAAAGCCCCCTTGTAACAAGATTGTCCTTCCCATCACTACTCCTTACCCTTGAGTAACTACTAGACTGAATTTGGACATACCACTGCCATATAGGTTTTTACGCTTTGGTTAAAATGTTAAAATTTCATAAAATGATGTTATAGAGTATGTTTTCTTTGAAAGCTTTTTTTTTCACTCGGAAAGCTTGTTTTTTTTCACTCGGTACTGTTTGAGATCACCTGTGATGATATATAAGGAGACACTACAAGGTATCTACCATATTATTATAACTTGATTTTATTCATCGTCACTGTTACACAGTTACCTGTTACCTAAATATATCACAATTTATATCATCTCCTATTGATTAATCTTTAGGCTATTCCCCATTTTTTGCTACTACAATACTGTAGTGGTGTTACACTATTAATCTCCTTGGATATACATTTAAATGTATCTCTAGGACACAGGTTCTTATTACAAAGCTACAGTAATCAAAACAGTGTGGTACTGGCACGAGGATAGATACGTAGATCAAAGGAATAGCATTGGAAGTCTAGAAATAAGCCCATACATCAATTATGAATATATATACCTGAGAGTATTCAGTAATCCTTGTGATTTTTGTCACCAACAGCCCTAGATATTTTGATATCACATAACAGTGGTTATAGATTGTCTCAAAATAACATTTACATTAATCATTACTTTGAAATCGACAGTTATTAGATCTTTCAGTTGATCTGATTAGTATACACTAACAATGCATACTATATCATAAATTTAAAAATTTTTATAACTATTTTATTATAATTAGTTTCCATTATAATCCTACGTATTTTACTGTATAGACTTAAAACACTACTCTAGCCTTCAAAAGAGATATGAGGCATAAAAAAAAAAAAAAGAACATCTATTATCATGTTGAGAATTACTGAATCATAAGAAAAAGGCACCTTCAATTTTTCTTTTTTTTTTAAGATTTTATTTATTTGACAGAGAGAGAGCACAAGCAGGAGGAATGGGAGAGGGAGAAGCAGGCTCCCCGCTGAGCAGGGAGCCCAATGTGGGGCTCAATCCCAGGACCCTGAGATCATGACCTGAGCTGAAGGCAGACGCTTGACCGACTGAGCCACCCAGGCGCCCCACACCTTCAATTTTCATAGCTATCAACAAACTGCTTTTCAAGGGGACTATACCAATGTACTCTCTTAATAGCATTGTATGAAGGTTTCCATTGCTACATAGGGTCACCAGTAATTGGTATTATCAGACATTAACTTTTTATCAATGTGATGGGTATAAACTCATATCCTGTTGCTTAATTTACATTTTTAGAGGCAAGAATGAAAAAAAGTTTTTGTTTTCTTTGCAGGCTACTTGAGATTCTTCTTCAGTGAGATGCCTAATCTTATCATTTGTTGTTTTCCTTTTTTGTAGAAGTTCTCAATATATTCTGGATACAAATCCTTTATTAATTTTATGTTACAAATGTTTTCTCAATTTGTGGTTTGTGTCTCCACCTTGCTTATGATGTCTTTTGATTTTGATATTTTTATTTCACTGTAGTTCAATTAATCTTTTACTTATGGTAGGTGGGCTTTATCTATTCAGTAATTCTTCCAGACACTGAGGCCATACCTTTTCTTTTCCTTTTTAAAATATAAACGTTTTGTTTGCCATACTTGGGAATTTATCCGTTGAGGAATTTATTTGGTTGGATAAAAGAAGGATTGGCTGTTTTTTTCTATATCAACCAATAACCTAATACCATTTGATGAACAATCCATCCTTCCCATATAAGTGTAATTCTATTTCTGGATTCTATATTCTATTCCAATGGTCTATTCTGCACTAATACCACATTTTCTTAATTGTTATAGTTTTAAAATAATTCATTCTTGGCAGAACCACTTCCTGTAACACCTTCCTCAACTTTATTTTCTAAATTATCTTAGTTATTTGTTTTTCCAATAAGAAGACTTTTATTTTTATAATGTAGAAATTACAGCATAAGCCAACTAAAACTATCAGAATATTATCAAGAATTTTAATTAAAGGCATATAATTTGTAATGATATGGAGACTGTATCATCTGTTCAACTTTTTCCTAAGCTGTATATATTAATTTTTAAAAATTTATTATAAATTTACATACCACTAAAAAACACTATTCTCATCATCCCTCCCCATCTTATACATTGTTTCCCTAATACTTTAGCTCCCTCTTATCCTATTGCTCCTTAAGATAACATTTTAATTGTTATTTAACAGTATATGCTTACTTATATATACCCACATATCTTTTTGTTCGCCTTTCCATTTTGCTCCTTATTCTCTTTATCTGGGTTCATTTTTCTTCTTCTGTGAAATATATTTTTCAAAATTCTTTCAGTAAACGTTCCATTAGTGGTATAATCCTAGGTTGTTTGAAATATTTACTTCATCATCACTCTTGAATGATAGTTTAGATGGATGTAGAATTCCAGGCTGGCTTATTTTTCTTCCAGCATTTTCAAGATACTGTTTTGTGGTGTTCTGGTGTCTACTGCAGCTGTCAGTATAAATGTTCTCCTTTGTAAATTTATCTGTATTTTCTCTCTAGTTGTTCCAAAGACTTTTTTTTTTTAATTGTGTTCTGCACTTTCAGTACCATGCACCTAGTTTTGTGTATATATAATGGGGCTGTGTTTCTCAGCCAAAAGTTTCAAATATTTGTCTTCAAGTCAGAGAATTCTCAATTTTTATCTCTTTGAAAATTGCCTCCTCCTATTTCCCTTTCTCTTCTTTGTAAGATTTATGTGTTATGTGTGAGGGTGTGTGTATGTGTGTGTGTGCACGCACACAACCTTACTCTATCCTTCCTATCTTAACTTCTCTCTCATTTTCCATTTCTTATACCTTCTGGGCAATGTTCTCAGATCTACCTTCTTGTTCACTAAGTCTCTCTTGAGTCATTATATCTAAACTGCTTATTACCTCTTTTAAAATTTTTTTAATTAATCAAACTTTAAAGTCCAAAGGACGGGACACCTAGGTGGCTCAGTTGTTAAGCGTCTGCCTTCGGCTCAGGTGATGATTGGGATCTAGCCCTGTATCGGGCTCCCTGCTCAGCGGGAAGCCTGCTTCTCCCTCTCCCACTCCCCCCTGCTTGTGTTCCCTCTCTTGCTGTGTCTCTCTCTCTGTCAAACAAACAAACGAACAAACAAATAAATAGTCCAAAGGAGGAAGGGATGCAAAAGACATGTGGCCAGGTCTCAGTTCCTGCTCCAGAAATAAGAGATGAATGAACACAAACCAGATGAACACTTCCAACTGACCATACAAGTCTTGGAGGGCTAGGTATATAGGTAAGAGGGGCAAATATTTAGACATCCACAAAGAAAAGAAAACAAAATTGTCAGTCTGTCACCAAAAGTACCCACCAAAGGGTTTGATAAAAGGAACTCAGTCACCACTCCAGTCCCTACTCTCCTCACTAATATCATAAAGCGAGGAGGGAAAAAAGGAACAAAAAGGCTTGGCACTTAACTGCTTCAGTGGGGAAGGAATTCTGCTGCCATTTCACCAGGCCCAATGCCTGGGGAAAGTATACGTCCCTCCCCATTCAGTGGCAACCCTAACACATGGGTTTTGAATGAGACATGATAACTGTCAGCTCAATTTGCAAAGAACCCCTACAACCTCACCCCATTCCCTGCTTCATGAACATATAAGTTTTCCTAGCACCTTCCTTGGAATTTCCTCTATTCCGGAGTCCTGCTCCATCTCCAAATTATCACTGCAAACTTGGCTTCTCTCAAAGTTCCATAAAAGCCCCTTTTCACAGCCCTTAATCACTTCTATTCCCACTCTCAACTAGGGGCTACAATCATCCACAAGTCATATACCCTGTCCACTGAGACTCAGATCTATGGCAGCAGAGCTATTTTGTCCTGGGTTATCCTCCTAAAATGTTCCTGTTCTGGAGAGAATAGACAGTGAAAAGATAAAGTCAAAATATCTAAACGCAGATACCTGAGGAAAGTAGCACTTGTCATTTAGTTTTTAATCACAATGCATTTTCATTTCTTGAATCTCTTTTCAGGTCTTTATTAAATCAGTCATTCACTACCCCCCTCCAACACTAACTTGATGTTTTTAGTCCTTTAACTTTTAATAATAATTAAAATAACTTACCTTAAAGGCTCAATTCAATCTTTTATCTGAGTTACTGGGGCTTTAATTTTACCTACTGTTTTGATTCACTTGTGGTGGGTTTGTTTCTTCATGTGATTTACAATATTGAATAAAATGATTATCTTAAACTGTGATTTGTCTGTTGGAATATCCTCAGTTACAGGTGTATCCCTGTAGATGGTTTGGAGTTTGCTTAGGTCTAGTGCCCTAGGGATATTACTAGCCTTGGCCGTTAACTCCATGCAATCAGTTCAAAATCAAAATCACCTGTGTGAATACAGGTCCTTGTTTATAAATTTCAAGGGTAAACTTTTCTTTCACCTGACCTGAA
Organism: Neomonachus schauinslandi; assembly: GCF_002201575.2. Lineage (NCBI taxonomy): Eukaryota > Metazoa > Chordata > Mammalia > Carnivora > Phocidae > Neomonachus > Neomonachus schauinslandi. The sequence continues at coordinate 100,904,637 of NC_058407.1, read as the reverse complement.
GAAGCTTGTCTTTTCCTGTCTTAGAAAGGGAATTTGGGGCACCTGAGTGGCGCACATGGTTGAGCGTTTGCCTTCGGCTCAGGTCATGATCTCCAGGTTCTGGGATCGAGCCCCATCTCCCTCTGCCTCTCCTCCTGTTTGTGCCCTCTCTCTCTCTCTCTCTCAAATAAATAAATAAAATCTTAAAAAAAAAGAAAGAAAGGGAATTTTTCTCTAGTCTGTATTTTCATTAAAGGTGTAGCTCTCTTCAAGGAACAACTTCATTGCATCTCAATTCCAGTACCTGCTTGGGCTTAAGACTTCATCTATCATTAGATAGATGGTAAAACCATGCCTCTTAGTTATTAACAAGATTGGCAACTGTCCCAGAAAAGTCCTCCTGTCAGTTCACACTTCTCCCACCCTGGTTTTTCGTTTCTTCTTAGTTTTTAGACCTTCGAGATTATCCTTAAATTCCCACAAACTTAGGGTAGGTTTTTATTGTTCTTTTAATAAAAATTTTCCACAAAATATCTGGTGTTGTACAGTGGGAAGAGTTTTCAGCTTGTTTGGCTTTCAATTTATTGACCTATGATAGGGTTCCCCAATACACATTTTTTTTTTTAAAGATTTATTTATTTATTCTAAGGGGGAGGGAGAGAGAGGCTCAAGACTCCACCCTGAGCATGGAGCCTGACAGGGGTCAGGACCTTGAGATCACAATCTGAGGAGAAACCAAGAGTCAGAAGCTTAACTGACTGCACCCCTCCCAATATACTTTAAAAAAAAAATCTTATTTACCATACATTCATTCCTAAATGTTCCTCATTTAAGGAAAATTTATATAGAAAACAGAAGAAAAATCTAGATCACTTGTTGACCCCCTTATACATTACTAAACCTTACTATAGTTGAATTAAGAAAACTTATTTTAAAGAAATTGTGAAGCTAATCCAGCTCAAAACAATTAGAAGACAGTAATCACATAAGCCAAATGAATTATGATGTTCTACCTACAATTAATAGACGTTTATTTTTTATATTTTAATATATAGTCTGCCTTTCTTGATTTTCTTGATAAGTATTTTTTTTAAAGATTTATTTAAAGAGAGCAAGCAGGGTGCTGGGGGGTACAGGGAGAGAAACTCCAAGCAGACTCCATGCTGAGCACAGGAGTCCCCTGGGGGCTCGATCTCACAACCATCAGATCATGACCAGAGCTGAAACCAAGAGTCGAGGCTCAACTGACTGCACCACCCAGGAGCCCCCTTGATGAGTATTCTTATCTTCGGTAGCATGCAATATCCATTTTAGTTTTTAGCAATTATTGTACATCTTCATAAATGTTTGCTTAATTTTATTTTTTATTTTTATTTATTTATTTTTTTAAAAGATTTTATTTATTCATTTGAGACACAGAGAGAGAGAGAGAGAGAGAGCATGAGCAGGGAGAGAGGCAGAGGGAGAGGGAGAAGCAGACTCCTTGCTGAGCCAGGAGCCCGATGTGGGGCTCGATCCCAGGACTCTGGGATCATGACCTGAGCTGAAGGCAGACGCTTAACCATCTGAGCCACCCAGATGCCCCTGTTTGCTTAATTTTAATAAGTATTTGGGTACCCTGTCTCAGACAACAGGATTTAATGAACATCAGAGACAAAGTTCCTGCTATCCTAGACTTTACAGTGTAAGAGGCAGAGGCATGAATTTTATTAAGTATGATGAAGAGGAAAAAACTGGGTACTCTGAGAACATATCACAAAAGACCCAATTTTGTGTACATGATTGTGTACAAGCTAGAGTTAACCATGTAAGAAAAGAACCATATCAGCAGGATACTCTAAGGATTAAATGAGATCATGGGCATGAAAGTACCCACGGTTCTGGTCACATAATACTTGAAATGCTTAAGACCACAAGAATCTGTAAAAAGTGCTAAAGGTAAACTTGGAAATGTAGGATATAGAACAGGGTTGAGGAGATTCAAACTTTAATAACAGTGAGCTTTGAAACTTGAACTTATTTTATTTAAATTTTATTCACCCAGGGCGCCTGGGTGGCTCAGTTGGTTAAGCGACTGCCTTAGGCTCAGGTCATGATCCTGGAGTCCCTGGATCGAGTCCCGCATCGGGCTCCCTGCTCGGCAGGGAGCCTGCTTCTCCCTCTGACCCTCCCCCCTCTCATGTGCTCTCTGTCTCTCTCATTCTCTCTGTCTCAAATAAATAAATAAAATCTTAAAAAAAAAAAAATTTTTATTCACCCAGAGTTTAGAACTGCTGGGAAATATATCACTTACAGTAGACCACTGTAGCTGAAACTCGGAATAAGGATAAGGGAGAATACTGTTCACGAGTAATAGCTTAAATATAAATTATATAAATATAATCACTGTTGTACAAATAGGAAGTTAATTTTAAGTCTGAATAATTCTCTGTATAGGGCTTTCACAAAATCTTTAGGCAGTTTAAAAAAAAAAACCTTTACGTCTGAACCTTCAATTGTGAAGTGTTTTCTCTCAACTGATAATTTTAAACAGAAATTGTTACTAGATATGAAATATGACACTAACACAAATCATTCTATGTTGTTACTTAAAATTTAATTGTTTTTAAAATCTAAAGACTGAGGTGCCTGAGTGGCTCAGTCAGTTAAGTGTCTGCCTTCGACTCAGGTCATGATCCCAGGGTCCTGGGATCGAGTTCTGCGTCGGGCTCCCTGCTCAGCAGGAAGGCTGCTTCTCCCTCTCCCACTCCCCCTGCTTGTGTTCCTTCTCTCGCTGTGTCTCTCTGTGTCAAATAAATAAATAAAATCTTAAAAAAAAAAGATCTAGAGACTATCATATCTACAATTCAGAGTTTTCAATAATGTTTTAAAGTACACAAAGCTTGGGATGCCTGGGTGGCTCAGTCAGTTAAGCATCTGCCTTCGGCTCAGGTCATGATCCCAGGGTCCTGGAATCAAGTCCTGTACCAGGCTCCTTACTCAGCGGGGAGCCTGCTTCTCCCTCTGCCTGCCACTCCCCCTGCTTGTGCTCTCTCCCCCTCTCTCTCTGACAAATAAATAAAATCTTAAAAAAAAAAGTACACACGGCTTGGTAAATTTTCTGCTGAAACTCTAAGTAATTTACTTATATCTTTCTCTAGTATCACCATCTTATGTCAAGCCATCATGATCTCTTCTGAAACCTACTAAGTCGTTTCCCAAATCTAATCTTACCCTTATATAATTTGTTTTCCATTTTGTCCATATATAGCCAGAATGTTTTAAGTGCCAATTTAATCAATTCTAAAGAATGTCTACATAATTTTTAGAAATACTATTTTTCACATTTTTCTTATATCTGAAATTAGAATGTGTCACACTACTGGAGTTAAGATTCAATGAAATACTGTATGTCATGATACTGTTTAAACATTTAATAACTTTCTACAGCCTTTAGGACAAAGGGGAAAATCACTGTGACCTATGAGGTCCCACATAATATGGTCCTTGCCCACCCTTCAAGCCTAATTTCTTATCACTCTAACCTTTTCCATTCTTAAGCATGTTATGCTTCTTCCCATACAGGTCTTTCATACATTCTGTTTCCTCTATATTTAGGACACCCTTCTATCAACCTTTTGTGCCTAGTTAATACCCAGTCATCCTTAAAAGATCAATTCAAGTCATTTCCTCAGAGACACCTCCCCTAACTGTCCTTTACTCTAGGTCATCATACCCCCTATACACACACACACACACACACACACCTTTTTATAAACTATGTATATGCCTCTTTTATAGCAGTTAATCACAAGTCATACTACATTGAGATTTATTTTAAAAGCAGTGACAAAATGCTTTTTCAGTGTTCTATCTTTAGTATCTGACAACCTAGTATAATGACTTATTCAACAGCCAGGTATTGAATGAATCCATGAAAGTGCTTTCCAAGAAAAAAAAAGTATGTGTATATCCTTAATGTGCAGTTAGCATTTCCCCAGGAATAAAAGAAACTTCTATGACTTAAAAGAAAGGTGAGAATTAAAATTGGGCCACTGAGTCTCTCTAAGTCTAATACAATGACCAACTTGTAAAGGTCACAGCCATTTTGATTTTTAAAAATAATTTGTAAAAGCTCATTGTAAAAAAGCTGCCAACTACTTATTTATAGCAAAGCACAAAAAAAGAAGGGGGAAAAAGCTCAAACAGGGACTTCTTCCTCACCAAAAAACTACAACCTGTTTCCTTGTAAACACAATAAATGGCAGTCTTAAAATTCTATCAAAATATTAACTTTTATCTAATTTTGCCTATAAGTCATCTATACTGTAAGAGGCTATTTTAAATATTTATTGTGCAGATTTTTATCCTCCTTGAAAATAACTAATGATTTAAGAGGTCTGAGAACCTTATTAGATCTTTAAAATTAGAAATATGTAATTACATGAGTACAGATTATCAACCAAGTGGGGAAAAAACCCAAACAAGTAACTTGGTGCTTCTTTCAATAATTTGTCAACTTGCTCTACCTATAACTAAGTCTTCTATTTTTTATCTAAGAGCATTTCATAAAATACCTCAGAATGACATTATTTTAGCATCCCCAAAATTTTTTAAGACAACAGTAAAACCAATCAAAACCAACAAGCACACAGACCTGTAAGAACAGGCGGGGTTTCAAAAATATTTGCTAAGTGTTTGCTACTTAGCAGCTGGTTGTTTAATTGTTCTCATTAATCCTCAGGAAAAACCTGTGAGATATTAGATAGTATGACTCTATTTTAACAGATAAGCAAACTCAGAAAAAAAATTTAATATATCCCTTAAGTTCACAGGAAAAAAAGAACCAAGAATTAAATGAGGATTTGATTCAAAGCTCATGTTCCATTTACTATACTAGAACAAACATTTTAACATTTTGTGAAGCTTCTAAAACAATGTTCTCAGAAAAGCCATGTTGATATTTCTATTAACTAGGGATCGCTGAAAAGGACTAATCACTTTACTAAATTATAACTGAAGACAGAGTAAGAGGAATATATATTATTTAAATATTAGCAACTGTCAATCAAATTATCGGGAAGACAATGATAAAATTTTAGAATAATCAAATGAGATTTTGAACAGATTAGCCACTGTTGCTTTTTAGTACCTTCTCCCCAACATTATCAAGCTGGATATTCCTGGGGGCTTGATACACTATCATTCTTTTACTTCAGTGTAAACTAGAGCTGATGCAGCTAACCCACTCTATTCATTTCATTCATTTCTTTCCACCTACATAAAATTGTTTTGACAGGCTAAATGAACAAAACCAAGGATCACTGTCACATGGCCTCCCATAATATGCACAGTTCCAGGCTGCTGAGGGGTGGAGGTGGGGAGCTGGGCAATAACTGAAACAATTGTTCATCTCAGTACCATCCAAATAACAGTGCTCAGTAGATTATTTGCTGATGCAATTTCTTCTTGGGTGAAAATCACGATGTTACTATTTGGTATGATGGCCTCATAGCAAATCGCACATCTTCATTTGCTTGCTTTTAAGAAGCTTATTTTAAACATCCTCTAGAGGCATTTTCTCTTTATCCCCAAATTTCACTATCATATTTCCTAAAGTAGCAATCCTATCCCTAACCAACGTTTATTTTGTTAGCCCCAGAAGCAAATCTTCCAAACTGTGCAATGAAACAGTGAGATTGGTTTTTTTTTTTTTTAAGATTTTATTTATTTATTTGACAGAGACAGAGACAGCGAGAGAGGGAACAGAAGCAGGGGAAGTGGGAGAGGGAGAAGCAGGCTTCCTGCGGAGCAAGGAGCCCGATGCGGGCTCGATCCCAGGACCCTGGGATCATGACCTGAGCCGAAGGCAGACGCTTAACGACTGAGCCACCCAGGTGCCCCGAGATTGGTTTTCATTAATTAATTTTATTGGCTAACATCTGTACCCCCAAAATATCTGGCTCTCAAGTCTTATTAGCATTTAAGCTTCTGTAGCATTTTATTTTTAGCAATAGTCAAAGTTTTACTGCTAAATTAAGACCACAGATGATAAGTTTACATATCAAAATATGGGTGGAGAGAAGTGCCTGGAATTCTGAGATTAAAATGTTTTCAGTCAATATTGGAGTCCTCCCCCTCCTTATCACTTTTTGCACCACTCTGACTTAGCAAAGACCTGGGCATCTATTACATCTTTTAAAGTGACGCTTAATTGTGGGTGTTGGGATATAGAAATAAAAACTTGTCTTCAGGGGGAAAGCAGTTTGAAACACTGCTTTCCAGTGCAGCATGGGTTTCAGTTACCACTTAGTAAAGTAGTAATTTTTTTTTAAAAGAATTATTCCCTATTTTGAAAGAAAGGAATCACATAAGTAACTATTTATGTCTGGTGTTATCTATCTCTCCTAGGGCTTACGTGGTCTAATAACAATTTCAAGATGATAGAAGTATTTTGTACTGGGGCGCCTGGGTGGCTCAGTTGGTTAAGCGACTGCCTTAGGCTCAGGTCATGATCCTGGAGTCCCTGGATCGGGCTCCCTGCTCGGTGGGGAGTCTGCTTCTCCCTCTGACCCTCTCCCCTCTCATGTGCTCTCTTTCTCGTTCTCTCTCTCTCAAATAAATAAAATAAAATCTTTAAAAAAAAATATTTTGTACTTCTAAATACTTCTATCTACTAAATACTTAGCTTTTTAAACTATATAGGTGGGGTGCCTGGGTGGCTCAGTCGTTAAGCGTCTGCCTTCGGCTCAGGTCATGATCCCAGGATCCTGGGATCGAGCCCCCGCATTGGGCTCCCTGCTCCTGGGGAAGCCTGCTTCTCCCTCTCCCACTCCCCTGCTTGTGTTCCCTCTCTCGCTGTTTCTCTCTATAAATAAATAAAATCTTAAAAAAAAAAAATTACATAGGTAACTTGTATTCTTTGTCTTGAAAATTTCAGAAAAGAGATTGGAGGCCTGGGGAAAGAAGGGAAAATAAATGATAGAAGCAAAATAATGATTCTCATGCAAAAACTCTTAAATGTTAACAACAAAAAATTATTAACAGGGCTATTAAGGTGTTTTGAAATACAATATGAAAATTAAACCTGGATTTTAAGTGGCCAAATCTACAGAGTAAATTTCTACTACAAATTTCTTTATGGCCTTCTTATCAGGTACCCTTAGAGAGGAACTGGGTCTATCCCATAGAGAAGAGTCTACATTAGCTTAATTTTACTCAATAGGTCAATAGATACAATTATGGGGTTGGGGGAGAGTAGAAGGATATTTTAAAAATGACATTGTATCACCTGCTTCTCCATGGAGTCTTTTATTCTCAAAGAGTGAGTACCAGTTTCAGAGACAAAAAAAGGTCATCAAAATAACAGTAAAAACCAAACCAAACCAAACCAACCAACCAACCAAACAAAAAAACCCTGGTTGTTCTAACTCCCAATCAATCCCTTCTTCCCAATCTGCTTCATCTTTATTTGTATTTCATTTATTTACAAAAACGTAATTTGTTTCAAAGCAGCAAGAAAAAATGATCTACTTACACAAAAAAGTCAAGAGTGTTTTCTCAAACCTGACTAATTTATAGAGTTCTCATTAAGCATTCTCCAATCCATCCCCAAATCTGGGCCACAAATATGTAAATTTGGAGCCTAAGAGATTCTCTCCGCCTATCTCCTTGTGGGGTTAGGGGGCACAAAAGCCAGATAATTCAAACATATCTAGAACCTGGCACAAATAGAAAGCTTTATGTTAATGCTACAAATATAGCAGATACTTATAATAGATGAACCACACAAAAAAAGTAAACACAGTCCTATTAAAAAACAGCAAACTATTTTCGCTAAATCACTTAAAATATCCATTGTAATAGCAAAACTCAGAACACTACTAAGCCATCCACATAAATTCAAAAGTTTTTATTGAAATAGGTTAATTTGAATGTGAAGGCAATTAACGGAGAGAGCTAAACTCCAATTGCTATAGGTAGGACCTTAGACTAAAACTTTCTAAAGAAAGCAAAAGGACTGAGAAGGGGACAAGAAGGTAAGTTGAATGTGGACTGAAAGATTAAAAAAATTCTTGCTCACTATAGGAAGGAAATTTTACACTTCAGAGATAAATGATACCCTGCAGTGGGTATGAGAAAGTTTCCAGTTTTTTGAACGGGGAATGGAGGGTTTCCAAAGGGGAGACCAACAAAACGTAACTGAAAACTCAAATGGAGTTATCAGCACTGAAACTTAGTGGATCTTCCTGTTAAGAATCGGCCACCACAGGAAAGCAAATGCTATAGGTGCACATTGCAAAGCAAGAATCTCAAAGAAGGGGCGCCTGGGTGGCTCAGTCGGGTAAGCGACTGCCTTCGGCTCAGGTCACGATCCCAGAGTCCTGGGATCAAGTCCCACATCAGGCTCCCTGCTCTGCGGGGAGCCTGCTTCTCCCTCTCCCACTCCCCCTGCTTCTGTTCCCTCTCTCGCTGTGTCTCTCTCTGTCAAATAAATAAATAAAATCTTTAAAAAAAAAAAAAAAAGAATCTCAAAGAATTCACTGAGCTTGATATCCAAAACTTGTCTCATTTGTCCAGAAAAGAAATCAATAAAATTAAGTCCAGTATATAAGAACACAATGCATTAGCTTTTCAATAGGCATGACCTAAGGAAATAAGACCAAAGCACAATTTCAAAAACTCTTTAAAAAGACACACACACACGCACACCACATACACATGGAGAGGGTTCTTGAGTATAATATACCCATTCATATTAAATTGAAATACTTCTGTATCACTTTTTCTTCTAGGATCCTCTCCCTATCAGCTCAATCTTAACCTCTCCCTTCTTTTCAAATCCACTTTGGGGGGCAGGGAATAAATATTTACACTTTACAGGGAGACCCAGAAATGCAGAAAGAAGTAAGACTCGAAGAGTAAAGAAAAACAAAAACAAAAAGCCTCATTTGCATAAGCGCACCTGCCTTAATGAAGTTTTATGTTCATGTTTGGTAGGGTCTATTTTAATGTAACACTTTACTAATTCTGGAATTCGAATTAGCATTTACAAAGGTCTAATGCACATTTTATGACCCAAGACTCAATATATCTCCAACCCTACAAAGTTTCTTCCACAAATTAGCTTATTAACAATTTCAATTTCCTAGTTTCTCTTTGTTTTCCTAAGCAATAAGACTGGAACTTTTTCAATCCTTATAATTCCATAATTCCATCATTCTCCATATCTCATTTCCATTGATACATACTAGTAAAACATACAACTATCTCATATCAAAACAACTATTACACTTTTCCTACGTCAATCTATCCTTTTGAAGGCTGATGTGCTCCAAAACACTATTTTTATCATGCCAAGTCCCTTGCTCAGAAAGAGCGAGTGTAAAATTAGCCAACTGTGCCTAATTATAAGAATTTTTGGGGCATTTGTCAACTAAGGATTCCAGGAGCATTACCCTAGCCCCTGTGAATCAATCACCAGAGGAAGTACTTCTTATGACCAGTATATTTGAAAAGTACTCTATTACATTAAATCCAAATTCAAAAGCCACTCAGATTCACCTTTTTTCCAACACTTTCCAAAATAACCCACCAGATAGGAGGGATTCCTATATTTTCATATGCCATGTTTATCTCTTCTTTTGCACTCCTATAGCTGAACTGACACGAGTCTTAGTTTTCTTGCCTATAAAACAAGATGATGGAAACATCATCTTTCTTAAGAATTATTTTGAGAATTTAACATACTGCATGTAAGCTTTTAAAACTATCAAAATACTTAAAGAACATTTTTAAAAAGACTTAGTTATTGGAGAAACAGAGCATCAACATGCACACGGGGAGGGTCAGAGGGAGAGAATCTTTCAGGCAGACTCCTGCTGAGCCCGGAGCCTAATGCCTGGCTCAACCTCACCACCCATGAGATCATGACCTGAGCGGAAACGAAGAGTCAGACATTTAACAGACTGAGCCACCCAGGCATCCCTAAGAACATTGTTTTTATGGCAGCTACTCCATTCATAGGGATTTACTATCTCATACGTATTCCTGAATATAATTCACATTTGGCCATTTTTACACTGCAGTGAAAGAGACTACCGAGAAAGTCATCAGAAGTAGCATTTCCTTAATTTGGGACTACAGACATATCAGGAATAAGTAAAAGATTTCTGTGCTCTTAGACAAATACAAATTTATATGTGTGTATTCTGACTCAACTAGTTGACTGAAAGATTTCACGAGGCAGTTTATTTTACAAATTACATTAGCAACCAAATGATAAGCTAAGGGGCAATTTATAAATTCCATGTATTGTTAATTTTTTTTTTTAAGATTTTATTTATTTATTTGAGAGAGAGAGACAGAGAGAGAGCATGAGAGGGGGGAGGGTCGGGAGGGTCAGAGGGAGAAGCAGACTCCCTGCCGAGCAGGGAGCCGGATGCGGGACTCGATCCAGGGACTCCAGGATCATGACCCGAGCCGAAGGCAGTCGCTTAACCAACTGAGCCACTCAGGCGCCCTCCATGTATTGTTAATTTTGCTAAGAAATTAATTTTGGTTGCAGACAGATTGGTGTGTCCTAATGTCAGCAAATTCCCCCAATTATTTACTCTGAATTCCTTTACTATTTAAAGATAAAATTGCTGGGACGCCTGGGTGGCTCAGTTGGTTAAGCGACTGCCTTCGGCTCAGGTCATGATCCTGGAGTCCCGGAATCGAGTCCCGCATCGGGCTCCAGTCCCGCATCGGGCTCCCTGCTCCGCAGGGAGTCTGCTTCTCCCTCTGACCCTCCTCCCTCTCATTCTCTCTGTCTCAAATAAATAAATAAAATCCTTAAAAAAAAAAAAAAAGATAAAATTGCTGGGGCGCCTGGGTGGCTCAGTTGGTTAAGCAACTGCCTTCGGCTCAGGTCTTGATCCCAGGGTCCTGGGATCGAGCCCCGCATTGGGCTCCCTGCTCAGCGCGAAGCCTGCTTCTCCCTATCCCACTCCCCCCTGCTTGTGTTCCCTCTCTTGTCTCTCTCTGTCAATGAAAGAAAGAAGGGAAGAGGGAAGGGGGAAGGGGGAAGAGAAAAGGGGGAAGGGGGAAAGGGGAAAGGGGAAGGAAAGGAAGAAAACTGCTGAGGCACTTGGGTGGCTCAGTCAGTAAGAGTCTGCCTTCGGCTCAGGTCAAGATCCCAGGGTCCTGGGACTGAGCCCCATATCTGGCTCCTTGCTCAGCAGGGAGCCTGCCACTCCCCCCTGCTTATGTGTGTGCACACAGGCTCACTCTCTCCCTATCTCTATCTCTGTCAAGTAAATAAAATCTTTTTTAAAAAAAATGTTTAAAAAATAGACAAAATCGGGCGCCTGGGTGGCTCAGATGGTTAAGCGTCTGCCTTCGGCTCAGGTCATGATCCCAGGGTCCTGGGATCAAGTCCCGCATCGGGCTCCCTGCTCAACGGGGATGAATAAATAAAATCTTTAAAAAAAAAAAATAGACAAAATTGCTACAGTTATAATTTGTAACTGAAAAAGACATTCCCATAAGACTAAGCTACTTATAAAGGAAGACTTACGGCAACAATTTGATTCAGACTACGAAGTAAGCACTAATTTGATTTTAGTTGATTAGTTGATTTTAATTTGCATTTAAATCAAGTGTGTTTTGACTTTATAGTTGTGTATAACCTATATGAGATATTGTCTATAATTCTTTTACACTTAAGAGAAAAATAATATCTACTAATCATCTTATCAACTCCCTAATAAGAGAAAAAATAAGTTACAAATCTCATTTTCTTATTTCCAAGACAAGTAAATAATTCTACCTCAATACTGACCTCTCGATAAGTTTAACTAGGAACTAGACTAGTTCTCATTATTATTAAAACCTAAACCAAGTGTCATTTCACCCCATGAACTGGTTTTAATGTATCTTTTTAAAAAAATCAGTTACAATATGATCAGTGGGTATATGGGAATTTAAATACTTTGAAACTTTACATGAACTTTCTCAGCAAAGAGAAATGTAGAATATATATATATATGTATGCACCTTCTGTATTTGTCACATCTTAATGTTCTGCCATATTTGTTTTAGGTTATTTTATATAAAATAAAATGTCATTCCTTTCTCCCCCTCCCCATACCTAGCCACTGTCTGGAATATGGCATTTATCACCCTAATGTATATTTTTAAAGTTTTTACAACATATATACACATTCATGAATGATACTGCTTTATATATTTTGATTTTTAAATAAATGCTGTTTCTGAACTTTTTCTAAATCTGGCTTTTTTGCTTATGATCTTTTTTTAATGTTCCTATCCCAACAGAGAAGGCCATTCTTCGAGTATACCTGACTAAATAATATCCTTGTCAAATCAGCAGCAATATCCTGGTCAAATCAGCAACAATAATTATGGATTTTCAAAGCAACCGTTATTTACCTATTATAATTTGCAATACATAAAACTAATCCTTGAGTTAGAATACTTTTAGAAGCTGCTTGTCAATTAGAAAAAAAGAACATGCACATTTACTTTTAGCTAAATCATTTTCAAACTATGGATACTGTAAAGGAAAGTTCTTATTTATTGAACACACCCACCTAATTTTACAAAATTAGATCTAATTGTATTTTATATATGGCCTCAGGTTGGCTGGAAAGTTTTTCTGACAAGGAAAACAATCGCAGCTTTAAAAGGATCTTGTTTACCACCCATCTCAACAATGAACTTTCAGTTTATGTAGAATCATATAATAGTTTCATTTAGAAATAAACAATTCCCCAGTTTCAGCCTTTAAACTCTGTTATAGATATCAGTTCCAATCCCCTATACTTCCATACTCCTCTCCAAAGAGTAACTAAAAATTAAGAGTTTTTTCCATTGCCTTCTTTTATTTCTAGAAGGGGGAAAATAGAAATGAAAGGAAATCAGATATGGTTAGTATTATGGTTTCAGCAGTAAGTCAAAGGTATCTCATAATCAATCATAATGAAACTATCAAAAAAAGTATGTTATTTATCCTAAGGTCAGTTCTGCAAAACCAAATTCTTATTGAAATTACATACAAGGTTATTGAGGACAATGCTAAAACACAATCAATTCAAAGTATAAGAAGGGTGTGGTACTTGCACTTGAGAAACTCAAAGAGGGGTGGGGGTTTCAGGATTTTTTAAAAAGGCAGAAATATAATTAACCATATTATAAAGTTGAACCAAATAAAATTGTCTTTTTGTCTGTCATCATGGTTGAATACAGGCTACATCATATAATTCAACCTAACATATGATGGAATTACTTTGATTTTTTCTCCTAGTGATTTGGAAGATACCCTATTTAAATCTATTAGTGCTTACTTTTAAGTTGTCCAACAACATTTTTTTTTTTTTAAGATTTTATTTATTTAGTTGCCAGAGAGAGAGAGACACAGCGAGAGAGGGAACACAAGCAGGGGGGGGATGGGAGAGGGAGAAGTAGGCTTCCCACTGAGCAGGGAGCCTGAGGAGGGGCTGGATCCCAGAACCCCGGGATCATGACCTGAGCTGAAGGCAGACACTTAACGACTGAGCCACTCAGGCGCCCCCTCCAACAACATTCTTTAACTTATATCTAGGATCAGGTTCTTTGGAGTGCCTTACATTGGAATTCAAAACATGTTTACCACCTTCCTTACCTACTTCTTAGTTGTTAAAGTAATCTAAATATTGATTATTGCTTCCTTTTTGATGCCACAGACTATTGGTCACATGGCACTTATATTCCCTTTATAGCCATGTTTCCAATTTTAACCATTTCATTATAAAAGACTCCAATCTTTGATACTCTAATTCTTGTTTCAATACTCTAGTCCCTTTTTTTTTTTTTTAAAGATTTTTATTTATTTATTTGACAGTGAGAGAGGGAACACAAGCAGAGGGAATGGGAGAGGGAGAAGCAGGCTTCCTGCTGAGCAGGGAGCCCTATGCGGAGCTAGATCCCAGGACCCTAGGATCATGACCTGAGCCGCAGGCAGACGCTTAATTACTGAGTGACCCAGGCGCCCCTATACTCTAGAGTCCCTTTAAACACAGTAGATGCCATGGTCTTCTAGCATCTAACATTGGAGTGAAGAATCTGATTTTAGATCTTTAAAAAATAATAGCACTTCTATACACTGATATTTATAATTTTCCCTTTCCCCAAATTTTTAAGTTCAATTATTTTGCTAGAACGTATCTAAGATGTGGGCCTCTTTCCTTGGTTTTTGATTAGAACAAAGTGAGTTCTTTGTGTCTGTGTACAAAGAACTTTATTTTCAAACTCAGAAAATTTTCTTCTAGTCTATCAATTATTGGTCCTTTAGAAATGAATAAGCCATGGGAATAAAGCGGACAGAACAGATCTTTCACGGTTTATGGCCTGTCAAACATGTGGAAGTCAAATTCCCTTATCATATTTATATTGTGATATACATAAATAGCAATACTAGTGCCAGTTCCTAGTAAGCTTTTATCTAGTGATGTTTCTCAAAGTTCTGTCACTCGCCTATCATCTGCACAATTTTTTTCCAAAACCAATACCAGCTATAAGTAATATTTACTTGATTATTTTTATTTATGACATCACTTTATTTAGTATATAATTTGGCATCCTCTTAACCAATTAGTATTGCCGGCGATTAAAACAAATTTGTAAGTGGGGAGCCTGGGTGGCTCAGTCGGTTAAGCATCTGACTCTTGATTTTGGCTCAGGTCATGATCTCAGGGTTGTGCAATTGAGCCCCAACACAAGCCCCACGTCGGACTCTGCACTGGGCATGGAGCCTGCTTAAGATTCTCTCTCTCCCCCTCTGCCCCTTAAAAAATTTGTAAGTATTCAAATGTTCTTTCATATATCACCTAAAAATATCTTCTGTCTCTAGAAGTATATATACCATATTTTCGATAACAATCCCAAGTACACTACATGTACAACAGAATTACCACCTATACATTCCTCCTCCCCCCCCCCACCTCATTTACTGATATGCTTACATACAGAAAATTTGCGAGGGGCACATACTAGAGGCATGGAAAAAGGACACTCAGTTCATCTCATGTAAGAGTGAGTAAAGTTGATGGCTGATCAACTTTCTGGTTAGCTCAGGCTCCAGGTCACACTTCTGAACAAATAATGAGGATAGATAAGGATTTTTTTTCCTGCTGGTGATCTTCATTTCAAAAAACAGTCAATATAAACTCCATGTGCTGAAATCTACGTAGTATTCCTCTATCTGGCTGAATCTGCCTCATCATTAGTAACACTTATTCCCAGTTCTGTCTTTATGTCTATCAATTTTCATTCCTAGTAATATTAGTTGTCATTCATTCCTGATTTCATGATTATTTTAATGAAAAAAATAAGAAAGGCTGTATTTGCAACTGTTAGCTACCATCTTAAAACCTCCCCACCCCCATACATGAGTTTTTAAGCTCTGCTAAGCAAATAACCAACACCAAGGAACAAGCCTGTCAACTCCATACAGAAAGGTGATTCAACATCATTAACATCATTTGAGAAGTTTGCAGGAGTTTCCAACTAAAATTATAAACATCTTACTTTCCCTCCAGACCGCATTAACCACAGTAACCCAAGAAAGTTTGAGAAATAAATACTAAATGCAAAACAGTAAAAGGATGGAGAGGAGCCTTCTGCAAAAGCTGTCTGGCAAATGCTGACATTCTGACCCAAAAAGTAACAGCCTAGAATATAGAGGGTATCTAAGAAGGGAGCCAATCCTTTCCTCAAAAACATTAAGGCTCAGTAAAGCAGAAATGGGACATCAAATTAAAAAAAGGAAAGAGTCTGCAGGGCATACTAATCAATGCCCATTCCCTTCCTTGTACATGAGAAAATGCTCAGTCAAGAGTTTATCTTTGGGTGGTAGGGGGAAAATTAAGGTTTATTCTAAAGAAATCAACGCAAATAGTGGGGCAATTAAAGCACAAGTTAGTACCCCTAAACAAAACCCCTTACCAGTAGTTCTGTCAAATCTTGAAAACATGCTAAGGGAAAGAAGCCAGTCACAAAAGACCATATATTGTATTATTTCATTTATATAAAATGTCCAGAATAGGCAAATCTATGGAGACAGAAAATAAGTTAGTGGTTTCCCATAGCTAGAAGGGTTAGATAGAAATGGGGGAAATGGGGTTTCTTTGGCAGGTGATGAAAAGTTCGAAAACTGACTTATAATGGCTACACCAACTCTGTGACTATATTAGAAATCACTGAACTGTATACTTTAATGGGTGAATTGTAATATATGTGAATTATCTCAATAAAGCTGTTTTTAAAAAATACAAACATCAAGTTAATAAAATAATACAAACCATCACCAAACAATTTCAGAATTGCCATATTTAATCCATGTTCTCAGTGCTAAAAAATAACATATATACTGTACAGTAAGAAGAAATGGTCTGTTTCCTTCAGAAAGAATTGTGGAGGGAGTCCTAAAACAATATTATCACTCAATATGAATATTATCTAAATCCTTTTATCACCCTCTCTTTTTACTTAAAATAATTAGTTCCAATGTTTACTACCCACTGAATAGAGAAATATAATCCTTATTTTTGTCCTAAATTTACTATTTAGCTCTTTTGTGGGTGTGTCCTTATTTTAATATATGACAATTAGGAAGACCTGTATGTTTTCTCCTTTATCATTTTATAGACTTTTCAGGTCATCAAACTTTGGTAAGCTCTGCTTTATAAAGTTCTTCCATAAACAGCTAATAATTTGGTATCTCAATGGTTCTAAAAACCACAGAGAAAGGTCTGATTTGTTCTTCATGAAACAGCCCTTTAATCATTTGGTAACAGTCATCACTGCCATCACTGGTAGGCCCCATAAAGATTTTATTCTCTAGATTTAGAGGGTAGGCTGATTGAGCTTTATTGCTACAAGTTCATTTTTTTTTTTTAAGATTTTATTTATTTATTTGACAGAGAGACACAGCGAGAGAGGGAACACAAGCAGGGGGAGTGGGAGAGGGAGAAGCAGGCTTCCTGCGGAGCAGGGAGCCCAACGTGGGGCTCGATCCCAGGACCCTGGGATCATGACCTGAGCCAAAGGCAGACGCTTAACGACTGAGCCACCCAGGCACCCCACAAGTTCATTTCTTAAGTATAGGAGGATAATACAGAAATGTACTGGTCTTGTTTATTAATAATAGTAGCTACCACATGTTAGTTTACCAAGAACTACCATGCTAAAAAGCCCATATATGTCTCATTTAATCTTTGTAATAACCCTAAATGGTAGATGCTATCATTACCCTTATTTCACAAATGAAGAAAACAGAGGCTTAATGGCTAGCGGTATTTTTTTTTTTTTTTAAGATTTTATTTATTTATTTGACACAGAGAGAGAAATAGCGAGAGCAGGAACAGAAGCAGGGGGAGTGGGTGGGGAAGAAGCAGGCTTCCTGCTGAGCAGGGAGCCAGATGCGGGGCTGGATCCCAGGACCCTGGGATCATGACCTGAGCTGAAGGCAGTCGCTTAACGACTGAGCCACCCAGGCGCCCCGGCTAGCGGTATTTGAATCCAAATGATGTCTCTTTTCTTCAGAGTTCTACAGGACCTGATAAGATCGCCAGGAATCAGAGTTAAGAAAAAGAAAAAGCACGTCAAAGAACAGTATTTACAAGTTTTTTGGTTTTGTTTTTTAATGGGAACATATATTGATATAAATGTATGGAGAACTGCAAGCACACACAAATATATGATTGCCTCTGGGCAAAGTGAAAGAAGTAAGGGGCAAGAAGGAACTTTTAGCTTCTGCTGTAAACATGTACGTACGGCTTTAATATTAAACAGTGTAAACCCTTTCCTATTTGTATGTTTTTTCTCTTATAAGAATAACAATATTACAAAAATGGAAAAAACAGTTTTATTAATCAGAACTAATACATATACTACTATAGTTCTTTGCCAAGTTCTCTACTTTTAGACTTTTCTTCCTCAGCCTACAACATACATTATTTCCCTCCACCACTTCTATGTAGCTAATTTCTCCCTCCAGAAAACTTTAATGAACTCTCTCATCTCTCACTTTTGAGAGCCTGGGGATACAGGAGTAGCAGTGTTTAGGTCTAGGTGGGGAAAAAGGCAGACAGTCAGTTTGATGTAATGAGGAATCCCCTAATTTCCTCCTCCATTGGTCTAGCTATAGGTCCCGAGTAAAATAAAACTATTCAGTAAGGGGGTCTGGAGGTAAGAGTGTGAGTATTATGAAATGTCTTAAACCTGGACTAATAAATGTTTCTTGTATCACCATATGTATTTTAGATTTAAAAAGCAAACATCCTCCCCCAATTTAAGATTAGAAATAGAAAATTATCAGAAAAGGCATCAATCATATTAATAGTTATAAATTTCAAGTACAACATCCTGTGCTAAGTAAGCTGTAAACACAGACAATGTTATCTGCCCTCCTCAGGATCTTTCACAAAGTAAATCATTAATAAATACCTGATGAACTAAAATAAAATGGCTTACCATGTTAGAGTGGTAGATTACCTATGAAATATAATCTTATTTTTAAAAAAGAAGCTCTCGGGCACCTGGGTGGCTCAGGCCTTAAGCGACCGCCTTCAGCTCAGGTCATGATCCCAGAGTCCTGGGATCGAGCCTCACATTGGGCTCCCTGCTAGGCAGGAAGCCTGCTTCTCCCTCTCCCACTCCCCCTGCTTGTGTTCCCTCTCTCGCTGTGTCTCTGTCAAATAATAAATAAAATCTTTAAATAAATAAGTAAGTAAGTAAGTAAATAAAAATAAAAAAGCAGCTCTCCAAGCCAAGTATCTCTTCTTGGGACAAGTGTTAACTTAAGCCAGGAATATAGAAAAACACAGATCTAGGTTTTAGGTAAGTTAAGGACCATGTTGTACAAAAAGTTCCTATCACATAAGTGTTACAAAGAACTAATATTTATAATAGCATTTTGGTATCACTAAAATTTTATGTATGCACATTAAAATTTCCAAAAGAGCCTCATTATTCATGTAATTATTTTTCTCACAGGTCCAAGAAAGACCTTTTTCATATGTTCATAATTTAAAAATAGTAAAATTCTGTTCCTGACATTTGTAGATTTCTAAGGGTGCTACTTAATTACTATATACTGTGGTACTATGACATCCACAAAATTATAATAACCCACCAGCCCTAGCAAAAACAGTTTTATACCCCTTTTCAAAATATCAGGCTCTTTTGGGGTAAAAAAGATTATAAGACAATTGTCTCTAGAATCTTAACATAGCGTATTTCCCTTCGTTTTCCACTACAGCTGCATTTCATTTCCCTAAACAACATGACTTCTAAACCTAGCTTTACTAGCCAAATGATCTCAAACAAATCATTTAGTCTTTTTGGATCTCTACATTTTCACCTCTAAAATTAGGACGACAAGATCAGCCAGAGAGAACCAAAACATGTACTCAAGTTCCATTTCAAAAAGAATTCTCTTAAGGAAGAGAAGGGAAAAGAAGGGAAAGAGGGAAGGAAGGTAGGAAGGAAGAGAGACAGAATAAACACTAAACAAAATGACAAACAGGCTGTAAATTCTTAGTATCTTCTAAAGTTTAAAAAAAAAAGTTAACATTAAGGTATGAGACATCAATGGATTTTTTTTGTCATTTTAAAACAATGATTAGTTTTCCTATAAAGCCTTTATCCTACAGAACGTATTTCATTCAGCTGAACCAGCTGCTACATGTTCCTTTTAAATAAGTAAATGATACAGCTTTTACACACATATACACAGAAGGCCAAGATACATTCCTAGAGAAATATGTTAAACATGTTCACTATTCTTAAAAAAGAAAATATAAGCAATAATAAAGGTGGCTTAGAAGGATAAGGAAAGGTCTCTCTATTGATTTCCCCTTGTCCACAAAACTCAGCTTAAAATCACTTTATGGAAAAAGTTGTTTCCTTCTACTCTACTTCCTCCCCATTCATTAAGACTGAGTTAAGTAGCAGGCATTAGCAACTGTCTACCAGCCATCCCCAAGGCCCCTTCTTCTTGTTAACCATAATCACTTACCTGGTTCAAGTACCTATCCTGTGCTAAAAGAAGGGTAGGCCCCACCTCCAGTGCAAGGGGAATGTGGGCATGTGACCTCAACTCTGGCCAGTGAGGCATGAGACAATCCAAAAGAAACTGTTACATCTGCTGTTGAATGCTGTCCAGGATGCATGAGACACTTGGGAATGGGACCATAAGGAGCACTGGTCTGAGATACATGCTGAGAATGGCAAAGAGATCTTTAATAACATAACTGAATCAAATTATATGGAAATGCCTTCTCTCTTATGAAAACTTACAAATTTTTATTGATTAAAGTTGGATTTTCTGATACTTGTAGCCAAAAACATCCTGAAAGTTCTTTGTCCTTTCAGAAGACACTTTATCACAGAAAATGCTACCACAGGACTTTTTACAAAGACTATTTGCAACCTGAGGACAAAGAATGGCTTCTTGATCTTTGCAGTGCCTTGAGAGTATATCCTCAATATTCGTTCCTTGAATAACTCTATCTGTATAAGATAGAAAAGAGATAAAGCTAAAAATGCTGTTGGACCAAGACTAAAAACCTGATCAAGCTAAGGAATTTAGACTTTATCTTCCCCCAAATGGGAATACTGTTCTAGAATATTAGAAGATATACTAACAAGAGTATGCATGTGGAAAATGTTGGTAGAACTAAGTTAAACTGGTTTCTTCAACGTAGGGCTTCTTGTGAACCTACAATATGCATTCTCAATTTCTAAACTTTAGTCAGGAAAATTAAATTTTAGGCAATAGAAAGTAACATGAAGTTTTGTCTCATATAAATGAGTCTGATGGCAGTACAGGAAATGAAAGATCTGTATGTTTGAATGGGTTGGGTAGTGTGGGTACTTGCACAGGGGTGATGCAGCTGGATGCTGAACAGTCAGTTGGATTACCAAAACAGATGACATAATGGCCTAAATTAAGGCAATGGAGATGGAAGGAGAGGCATTTCTGAGATAGAACAGGTGAGGTTTAATGAAGAATTGAGATGTAATCACACAGTTTCTACCTCAGAGAA
This sequence comes from Neomonachus schauinslandi, assembly GCF_002201575.2. Taxonomy (NCBI): domain Eukaryota; kingdom Metazoa; phylum Chordata; class Mammalia; order Carnivora; family Phocidae; genus Neomonachus; species Neomonachus schauinslandi. The sequence continues at coordinate 100,883,587 of NC_058407.1, read as the reverse complement.
ATGAAGGTGAAAGTGATACATTTAACCTGAGCACTGAAGAGAGAAAGAAGGACTAATATAGATAGAATTGGGGACAGAATCTAAATGTTATGACTAGTATTGTATGTCATTTACCACAACATACTATACTTTGCTTAAAAGTTATGCTTTAATTTTAAAAGCAAAATATTGTGTGGCTTTATGTTATTCTTCAATGTTATTTGTCTATACAGAGTACACTGTCATACTTCTCAATAACTAGAATGGAAAACCAGTGGATTTTTGCGCTACAGCTTTTCCCCTAATTTTGACTCTTACCGTAAATTAGTAGCCCTGCGAGGTGCCTGGGGCTCAGTCAAATGAAGCGACCGATTTGATTTCAGCTCAGGTAATGATCGAGCTCCACTTTGGCTCCATACTGGGGGTGGAGTCTGCTTAAGATTCTCTCTCCCTCTCCCTCTGCCCCTCCTCCATTCTCTCATGCTTATACAATGAAGCTACCATACAAAATTATCACTTTCAAATAAGGAAAAGGCTCTAAATTTCAGGGAGTGGGCTTGTTCAGGGTCATACAAATATTAAGTAATATTCCTAGAAAACTTTTTTTTTTTAAGATTTTATTCATTTATTTGACAGAGACACAGCGAGAGAGGGAACACAAGCAGGGGGAGTGGGAGAGGGAGAGGCAGGCTTCCCGCCGAACAGGGAGCCTGATGCGGGGCTTGAGCCCAGGAGCCTGGGATCATGACCTGAGCCGAAGGCAGACGCGTAACCACTGAGCCACCCAGGCGCCCCCCTAGAAAACTTTATTTTAATCCTTAGATTAGAAAAAGTAAGCTACAAATCCTGTAAGGAGGCAGGGGAAAGAGATAAAGGAATCTGATAGAACTAGGAGATTGGCAAATTTAAGGTTAAAAAAAAATGTATCTTGATGATTAAAACACAAGAGCAAAAAACTCACTTAACAGCACAAGTATGCCTGAAAATTAAATGTGTTCTCCACAAAATACCTTCCAAAAACCAAATCCAAAAAGGTGCTGAAGATTTTTAGTGCCACGGTTTGTGTTACAGCCAATGCTAGTACTGTGCCTATTGATAAGGGACTAAAGAAGTTAAATAAAACTAACAGTTCATTAAATTATCTGTATTGAAGACAAGCAACTTTTGAATTTTACATGTGCCTAGCTTCAGCTGTTACCCCAAATCATCATCAGTGTTCCTTCTTAGGAAGGAACAAATATGTTCCAAGCTTGTGTTATGATTAACAAAAGCAGGAGCTAAAATTCATATAGCCTCTATATCTTCATTTTATGGCAAGTACTTAAAAACAACTTATTGCTTGATTTAACTTAAAGATCTGACTTCAAGTTTATACTCTAAATAAATAATTTTTCAAAGAGTGATTATAGGGGTGCCTGGGTGGCTCAGTCAGTTAAGTGTCTGTCTTCAGCTCAGGTCATGATCCCAGGGTCCTGGGATGGAGCCCAGCATCAGCTCCCTGCTCTGCAGGGAGCCTGCTTCTCCCTCTCCTTCTGCCTGCCGTTCCCCCTGCTTGTGCTCTCTCTGTGTCAAATAAATAAATAAATAAAATCTTTAAAAAAGCAAACAAAAAAGAGAGTGGATTATAAAGAGTACCCCCCAGCCCCTCCCTGCTTTTGGGGTGCCTGGGTGGCTAAGTTGGTTAAACAGCTGACTCTTGATTTAGGCTCAGGTCATGATCTGAGGGTCTGGGATCGAGCCCCAGGAGAAATCCACTTGGGATTCTCTCTCCCTCTGCCCCTCCCCACTCCCCACTCACACTCTCTCTAAAATAAATAAATAAAATCTTTAAAAAAAAAAAAAGCTCCCCCCCCTTAATGAAATAGAACAGAAAACATAACTCATCACTAGTAAGTATTTGGTGAAACTTGTCTTTTTGTCTGTGAATGTGCTGGATCATAATGTAAAATGTATTTCTTAGAATGGGTCTCAGTCAAAAAGGTTTGAAAGACACTGCATAGCCTGCCTACAGCAAATCTACTACACATTTACTAATTGGAGGACTGTTGGGAGAAATAAAACTGAATCAAACTAAAAACCCTCCTTTTTGATTGTTCAAGAGGATATGAGGCACATTTAAGGCAACTGCTTAAAGCTGAAAGGATCCTCAGCAATTCTACCACTCAATTCACTAATAAGACAACATACTTACCCAAGGTCATTCTTCTATACAGTAGTTAGCATTAAAACCAAGTCTTCCATTCTAATTTTCAATGCACTAAACTAGGCTGCAAAAAACCACTTTAAAAAAAAAAAGTTATCAGCATTTAAATGCTAATTCTGAATTTCCTATTTTGGTTTCTAATAACCAAAAGAAATTGCAGCTTAACACATGCAACTATTTCCTCAAATACTATTCTAACAGATTAATGACCTCGCCAGCTTTCCCATTAAAAGCTTTTTCCAGCTAGTTACTTGGTACTTAGCTTTTTATGGCACTTTTCTTTTCCCATTATGTTCAGCAGTGCATGCAATACACTGGTTAGGAATGCAACACACTGCTTTTGAAAATGCATGACCAGGACCATAACATAACTGAAATCTTCGTAAATTTCTATATTTTGTCCAAATTTTAGAAGCAACATACTACAACTCTAACTAAATCAGACCATATTTTTTGTGATCTGTATACCTCACTCTATATAAAACATAAACATTTTACGAGATCTGAGTGAGAAGCATATGCAAAATATTTTATTCCCATCCCCTGACAAATAAATATTCACCAACAACAAAGTCAGTAAGAAAAGAAACATTTAAGGACTGAAGTCTAAACATAAGTGATATCTCTACAAAGAGCTAAAAAGATTAAACACTGAAAATAGGAAGGAGATTATGAACACTTCATACTACAAGCAAAGACATTTCTACATCCTCTCTCCCAATATCCATAAGTCATAACACTTGCAAAGAATGCCCCCCCAATGCCTCAAATTACTTCTATAAAGAACAATCATTGTTTACACTTGAACAATTCTGTTAATAATTACTAACAAAATCCAGATTTTAAAAATTGCTAAACATTGGGAATAGCAGAGCTATAAAGTTATTTCTTCTGACTTTTGAGCCGTATAGAAGTACATAGAAATTTCAAACAAAAACAGGGAAGGGGAAAGGGAAACTGACTGAGGCACACTGTCCTTCACACCCAAAGAGAAATGTCCTATTTTTTACTTTTATAGTACAGGTTTAAATGTACTAGAGAAAATCCAATATTTTTAATCTACAGTCCAGCCAATTCACAAGACTGAATGTGAATTTTTCTCTTAGAAGATTAAGGGAAGGGGAATTTATAAATATGTGTGTATGTGTATATGCTTAAATTATACTCACAGCAACATAACCGAGATTGTTTCCCCAACAGGGAATTCTAACTCAAAGCAAGTACCACTCACATGCCAAATATAAGAGCTGCCAAAGTCCATTCATTCATTTTTCTAAAACATAATGAAAATAGGCGATGCCCTAAAGACATGATGTGGGGTGGGGCAGGGGTATGCTGGCAGGGCACTGGAGCCAATCAGTGCCCTGCCCGGGGTATGGAGTGGAGGGAAGATGATGTAGATGGAAGAGCTCAGGGTGTTATGGGGGGGGGGGGGGGGGGGCAGGGAGTAAAATAAGTTTTAAAAAATCATACTCACAGGTATGAAAAATCTAGACGTGAAATACTATTAGACAATAGCCCTGTTCTGGTTTCCCATAGCTCAACTAAACAGTTTAAACAAAATTTAACCCTCATTTATAAGCAATGACATGAAATCACTTAGGGGGGAATGTAATTCCTCTTAGATGAAAATATAATTTAAATCACTAGGAAACCAGAAGCCAGCTACTAGTTACAGATTTCTAGCTAGGGCACTAAATAAATGAAGTTTTAAGTCCTTCTAAATCAACTAACAAGGCTTCCATCACCAAAACTTCTGAAATATGTTTGAGTCATATTTACCTGTGGCTACAACTCAAAATTAAATACTACTAAAAGGTTAAGTGTAATAGTACAATCCTGCCATATATCTTGACAAGACACAAAGAAAAAAATAAAGTAAATTTTTGGAAGCCAAACATTCTAAAGTTTCCGGAGTCTGTAGTAAATTGTTTTTAAAATAGCTACATGTAATATTAATACTTGTTTCCTTGAGTAACTACAAGGAACTTTGATACTAAATATTTACCATTTATCATTTCAAAAGAAATACCATACTTATAAGCAAGCTTTGCTTTCACGGTTTCTCTTCAAATGTTTCCTAGCTCAGAATAATAATGAGAAATTATATAGCTGGTAATAGTTCCATGGTAGACCTTATCTAGCTGTATCTCAAAATTCTAGCAGATTATGTTTGGCTCCAAGTAACAGAAGCATCTACCTCCATGATAAAATCCTGTCTTTCACAAAGAAGCCAATCTAACCCTTTAGCTATTTAAAACTGCAGATGAGGGGTGCCTGGGTGGCTCAGTAGGTTAAGCGTCTGCCTTTGGCTCAGGTCATGGTCCTGGGGTCCTGGGATCGAGCCCCACATCAGGCTTCCTGTTGGGAATGGTCTACTTCTTCATCTCCCTCTACCCCTCCCCCGTGCTCCTGCTCGCTCTCTCTCTCGCTCACTTGCTTTCTCAAATAATTAAATAAAATCTTAAAATAAATAAATAAATAATAAATTAAAACTGCAAATGAAAAATCACAGATGCTGACTGATTTTTATCCATTGAGAATAACTAAAAGTCACACTGTACATCATGGAATGAGTTTAACATATGCACATAATTCTCAATTAATTCACAGAATAGTAGTAATAAAAGGTCATCTGTCCAATCCTTTGTGTGCAACACTTTTGAACAGGCACCCACTTCTGGGAGGCATTTGTAAACATTCTGGTCAACAATTATGACTCCAGCACGGGTTTATTGGTTAATTTCCTTCAGTTCATATTCTTACCTAGATCCTTATTTTATTTTACTGCCTCTTGGAAGTCGTTGGAAAACCCATACAATTTCTTTCTCAAAGCATGAGACCAGTTACAAATGCCATACACAGGAGGAACACACTGACATCCAATTTTAATTTCATATACTTCAAACACCAGATTAAAAACTGAAAAATTATCAATTTGGTCTTTAGGTCACAGAAACAACTTGAACTATTCCTTTTAGTGTGCACTACAAGATAATTACAAAGTCTGAAGAAAAGCATGCTAGCTTTTAAAACACAAATGAAAAAAGAAAAAAAACAAGAAAGATCCATGCTCAACTTCCACTTCTACCATTTACTAGTTGTGATCTTGGCAAATTATTTAACTTTTATAGCCTCTCCACCTATAAAATGATTGAATTCTTCATGTCACAAGAATTAAATGAGAATATATGTAAAACACAGGAGCCCCATAAATAGTTCCAAATTCCCACCCCTTTCTCAAGTCCTTTAAACACAAACGCACATATGCTTCAAATTTCTCATCAAACCTCATATTAGACCCTAGAAGCAACTGGTAATAAAAACAGAATTTGTCACTGGGACGCCGGGCTGGCTCAGCTGGATGTGCATGATCCTCTTGATCTCTGAGTTGTGAGTTTGAGCTCCTCGCTGGGTGTAGAGATTACTGAAATAAATAAACTTAAAAAAAAAAAAAAAAAAAATCAAACCCCCATTAAAAAAAAAAAAGCCACACACACAATCTGTCACAATAAGACAGAAATTGAAAAGACAACTAAATTAAAAACTGTTCTGTGTCACAAGAAGCCATCTTACTCAATGTGCCATTTACCTCAAGTAAATGGTAATCTGTTAATTTACTCTCTAAATACTAATAAAAAACATAGAAATGAGAGAATAACCACTAATGTAACTATAAAAAAATTTTTTTTAAAGATTTTATTTATTTATTTGAGAGAGAGAGAATGAGAGACAGAGAGCATGAGAGGGAGGAGGGTCAGAGGGAGAAGCAGACTCCCTGCCGAGCGGGGAGCCCGATGCGGGACTCGATCCAGGGACTCCAGGATCATGACCTGAGCCGAAGGCAGTCGCTTAACCAACTGAGCCACCCAGGCGCCCCTGTAACTATAAAATTTTAAACACATGATGAGTTGGGAAAAATAAAAGGAAAAATAAACATTAAAATAATCTACTTCTGTGTTACATTAAAATTTGGATAATACTCTAGCATAAATATGCTCAAAAAGACAAACCAATTTTTTAATACCAAGATTGGGAAGATGAGAAATTAGAAATTCACTTATGAACTTTAGAGTGCAGAATCTATAATTAAAAGTAATGAAGAAAACAGAATCTATTATAATACAAAAGAACTGGAAGACGTGCCACAAACAAATTATTTGCAAAAGATACATCTGGATAAAGGACGATTATGTAAAATACATAAAGAACTCTTAAAACTCAACAATAAGAGGGGCACCTGGGTGGTTCAGTCAGTTAAGCATCTGCCTTCAGCTCAGGTCATGATCCTGGGGTTCTGGGATCGAACCCCAGGTCAGGCTCCCTGCTCAGCAGGGAGTCTGCTTCTCCCTCTCCCTCTGCCCCGACCCCCCACTTGTGTTCATTCACTCGCTCTCTCTATCAAATAAAATCTTAACAAAAAACAACAACTTAATAAGAAAACAACCTGATTAAAAAATGGGCCAAAGACTTAACAAACACCTCACCAAAGAAGATAGATGGCAAACAAGCATATGAAATGATATTCTACATATGTCACCAGGAAAATGCAAATTAAAACATCAGTGAGATACCACTACACACCTATTAGAATGACCAAAATCTGGATCATCAACAATACCAAATGCTGGCCAGCATGTAGAACAACAGAAACGCTCATTCATTGCTAGTGGGAATGCAAAATGATACAGCCACTTCGGAAAACTTCGGCAGTTACTTCCAAAACTAAACGTAATCCTACCATCCGGTCCAGCAATCATGCTCCTTGGCATTTACCCAAAGGAGTTGAAAACTTAAGTCAACACAAAAACCTGCAACACAGATGTTTATAGCAGTTTTATCCATAACTGCCAAAACTTGGAAGCAACCAAGATGTCCCTTAGTAGATGAATGGATAAACTGGTATATTACGCAATGAAATATTATCCAGCACTAAAAAGAAATGAGCTATCAAGTCATGAAAAGGTTCCATGGAATAACCATAAATGCATATTACTAAGTAGAATAAGCCAATCTGAAAAGACTACTACTACCACTGTATGATTCCAGGTATGTGACATTCAGGAAAAAACAAAACTGTGGAGACAGTAAAATGATCTGTAGTTCCTAAGAGTGAGGGTGAGAAAAAGATGAATAGGGACAGCACCAAGGATTTTTTTGAGCACTGAAAATAATCTGAATGATATAATAATGGATATATGTAATTATACATTTGGCCAAACCCACAGAATGTATAACATCCTAAGAAAAAAAGCCCTAAGGAAAACCATGAACGTTAAGTGGTTATGATGTGTCAGTGTAGGTTCATCCTTGGTTAAAAAAAGAAAAAAGTACCACTCTGGTCAGTGATGTTGATATGGGGGGAAGCTATGAATGTGTGGGAGCAGAGAGGTGTATAGAAAAATCTCTGTATTTCTCTCTCAATTTTGTTATAAATCTAAAACTGCTCTAAAAAAATTAAGTCTAATGAAGGAAAAAAGAGAATATTGTATTATTGACACTTGATTCCCAGCACAGAAAAAGATTTTCCAAAAACATAACAAAGGATTATTAATTTTGCTTTGAAGAATTTATGAAATTGATTATGGGAGTAAAGCACCTGGAAGTAGGCAAACTATCAAAAGACAAAAGAGAATATATAATTTATTATTAAGTATATGGGGAAAGTTCTTAAGAAATAAATATAAAGCAATGAGAAATTCTTAAAATAATAGTACTGATAAATAAAACAGCTCTCACTTGGGGCACTGAAAATATACATGAGCATCTCTCTTTTGGAAACAATCTGACTGTAGAAAATATTTAAGTGCATAGCCTTAGAAAACCAATAATTACATTCTGAAATTTAATCCTAAAAAATTAGGTGTAAATAGTGAAATCCGAGGTATTAATTTGTATTTTGTTCACAAGGCAATAGGTAGATTCCTTTCCCCCACTCCAAAGCCATTGTCTCAAGGTCTTTTGTGTTATTTTATTTATTTATTTATTTATTTATTTGACAGAGACAGAGACAGCGAGAGCAGGAACACAAGCAGGGGGAGTGGGAGAGGGAGAAGCAGGCCTCCCGCCGAGCAGGGAGCCCGATGCGGGGCTCGATCCCAGGACCCTGGGATCATGACCTGAGCCGAAGGCAGTCGCTTAACCAACTGAGTCACCCAGGCGCCCAAGGTCTTTTGTGTTATTTTAGAACCAACAGTTAGAAGACAAGCCCCAGGCCCAAAGAGAGAAGTTCAGCTGGACTGTACTAGAGAGGGAGGGGATGGAAAGAATGAAGAGTTGAAGAGGTAGAAACTGGGGGAAAACAAGGGGCTTAAAGGATTCACCCAGATCAAGATCAATACCCCTGCCCCCAAGCCCACTGGGAGTGGCATATGGAAGAAGAGGATGGTGGTGCAGTGGGGGTAAGAGAGACACAATGACGGTTAAGAACTTTGTTTTAAAAAATTCTGTGAAAGATCCTACTACTCAAGGTTATCTGTAAGTTGGCCTTCAAAAGAACCTTCCAGGCTTATATAAATAGCATGTCATTGATAAACAGTGTAGATGGAAAACTGGAAAGCCTTTTCCTGATAGTGTTCTAGAATGTATGCAGCTATCCAAAGACTGGGGGAAGAAGGAGTTGTACAGGGGAATAATGACCAACAAAATTAGGTGAGGTCACAACACAACATATTAAATTTTAGTAAAATGGGAATATATTTCACAGTTACAATCTTACAGACAAGACTCAGATCTATTGTATATATAAGAGAAAACGTAACTTAAAACAACAATTGGGGGTAAATCGTGGTGTTTCTGCATAAGGAACTGCTGTTAAACACAGCTGTAAAAAATGTTAATACTAATTCCTATGTACCAATGAATTATAAAATGGCACATACGAGGAGTTTAATAAATAGTTGTTGAATAAATATAAAACCCATCGTAGGGGAGAGAGAAAAGGAAAATATTCCACACTGATACACTGGCATTGTCTTTTAGTGATAGAACTTTAGTGGAGTTATTTTGGTTTCTATTCTTCCCTGTCTTCTAAGATGTCTCTGACTATATATTACTTCCATAACAGGAAAAAAAAAAAATTAGGAAGTAATTCCCTTTAAATGCATTTAAGAATTTCCTATATTTTCAAAACATCTTTGGTATGCTCTAGAACAGACAAATGAAAATTTAAATAAAGGAAGAAGATTTAAGTTATCTCGAGTGGGTAGGAAGTAAAAAAGCACACTAAAGCTGTTTCTCCTATAGTTTAGTCAATATACAAAGAACTTTCCTCAAAGATCTTTCAATGTACTAATACTTGGCTCTTAAAAACTGTATCAGCACAGGGGCGCCTGGGTGGCTCAGTCGTCAAGTGTCTGCCTTCGGCTCAGGTCATGATCCCAGGGTCCTGGGATTGAGCCCCACATCAGGCTCCCTGCTCCGCAGGAAACCTGCTTCTCCCTCTCCCACTCCCCCTGCTTGTGTTCCCTCTCTCGCTGTCTTTCTCTCTCTCTCTGTCAAATAAATAAATAAAATCTTAAACAACAACAACTGTATCAGCACAGTAACACTGTTCTAAAAACAAACTACTGATTTAAAATATTCTGACCATGCCCAAAATCATGAGAGGAGTGAATGAACTTTCTGCAAATCTCTGAACAAAGACTGAGAGTGAAAAAATTAATCAGCTTTGCAATATATCAACCATGACTTTTAAATTTCTGTTCAGAGTGATCAAATGCATCAATGACCAGTTTCCTAAACGCAGTTGTAACTAAATGTTAGCATTTGTGGGCCAAACATTCTAATTGATTCTCTCTTGAGAATTAAAAAGAAATACACAGTCAAGTAGGAATTCAAGTGTTACATACTCTAAGATCAAAATGTTAGTTCTGAAACTGGTATCACAATTCCATGTGCAGTAGTAGTACAAAGTCTCAAAAACAATTATGACAGTGTACAAATAATACATATTTTTATCTAAAATTTCTAACTTTTAACATAAGAAATGAGTTTTTGTGAGGTAAATCAGGCAAATTATGCCACTATACAAAACAACCACAACTATGGGAACACATAACCCAATTACGATTACAGTATACAACAGTATTTGTTGTTTTGATCTAAACACTTCAAATTTTTAAATGGGAAAATGCTTTTGCTATGCAATAAAACAGGCAAACTGCCACCATACAGTATGATCACACTATAAAAACTAAAATCAAACACACAGAAATTAGACTGTTAGAAATGGTAACAAGGCTTATCTTTGGATGAAGGGATTCACTGCAGGTCATTTTTATTTCATTTTTTCCTCTAATTTCCTAATTTTTATATCGAGAATATATTACTTCTATAAATTTTCTTCTTAAAAATCTTTTTTGTGTGTGATTTAAGGATGATCACAAAACCTAAGCTAGAAACAAGTGAAGTTATAACCTAGATAATGGGAGTCAAAATCAAATTACCATTTTCTAAACAATGACTATCAAAAGGACCTTCTACAAAAGGAAAGTAGGCTTCTGTGGTTATTAAATTACCATCTAGATTTTGAAAAGCATTACCCTGGCATCTCAGATATTTTACAATTTTATTAAAATAAAGCACTTAGAGATATTTTCACTAATCTTTTCACGCTTATTTACTGTACAGGAGAACTAGCCACAAATTAACTATTTTGGAAAAAGTTAACATAAATAAACTACAAATATTATCGATATCAAAAATCAACTTAACCTTTTCCTCAATATTAAAATATGAATATAGGCACTAAATTGGTTAACAAGTTTAAGGAGACACAATGGCCAGAAATAATTAAAGAATATAAATAAAGCAGCAAGTTTACACATTTAGTATATATCCAAACATGTATTAGCAGTTCATGTGAAATAAGAGCATTTACCAAATATTTCAAGATATTTGCAATTTCAAAATAAAATCAGGACAGTTTATATCACTTGTTTTCCTTTAAGGCTAAAAAGTGCATCATATCCCCAAAGCAACAGCGGAAAGAATGTCAAAGTAAAAACAGTAAATTAATTTTAAAAATTTTAAAAGAGTACCACTGCCAGAGAGGAAGATATTAGAGGAAAGGAAGGCAGCCCTGCTGCAGTGAGAAGGGTCGCAAGAGGGGACTGCAGTCCAGGGGAGCTAAGAGATTATATTCATATGCATGTTTTTACTCTCAACACTTCTGACAAATGCGTGGTGTTTCTCACACCACCAACAAATTTTTCAATTCTCCAGAAGTCATTCCTGACACTACCTGAAGTTAGTGCAAAGCATTAAGGGCTCAGTCCCACAAAAGTGCCCCCACTTGAGATGATAGCTGGAAGTCCCAGTATAGCTGCCACCTATACTTCTGACCAACATGCTATAGATCGGAGTTCCCATGACCCCCTCCTCACATTTGATAATTCGCTTGAATGGCTCAAAGAACTCTAATGGTTTACTTACCAGTTAATGCTTAAGGATGCAATCTAAGGCCAGCCAGATGGAAGACACACAGGGCAAGATATCACTGTGGAAATTCCAAGAAGTTTAGGAGCTCTGGGTCAGGAGCCAGGGGCAAAGATCGAATATATATTTATTATGCCACTTCTACATGAACAGAACTATGCAAATTCGTCCATATATTTAGCAAGATGAGAACCAAGTTTCTCACTACTGGAGAAGAGAAGCATACATGTAGGAAAAGGGGAAAGCTATAATGAACTCTAAGTTCAATTGGAATTAGATCTATCAATGTGAACTTGTGGCTTCCAATATATACAGAGAGATATAAATATATACAAATATGGGGTGCCTGCGTGGCTCAGGTCATGATCCTAGGGTCCTGGGATCAAGCCCGGAGTCGGGTTCCCTGCTCAGACGGGGAGCCTGCTTCTCCCTCTCCTTCTGCCCCTCCCCCCTGCTCATGTGTGCTCTTTCTCTTGCTCTGCTCTCTCAAATAAATAAAATCTTAAAAAAAGAAGTATACACATACACACAAACACACGTATATACACAGACGCACAAACATTCATGCATACATATATAAATACTTCCTAACTCTTCACTAAAAAATCTGGGAACAGTGATGCCCCAGTAGCCATGAGTACACATTGCTTTCTGAATCTTGTTCTATACTGTAAGGAACCTGTTTCCCCTATACCAGGGCCAGGGTGGGGAAAGAACATCTTGTGCAGAAAATAAGGATATCATCAAAAAACGATAGGGACATGTTAATAAAAAGGACACAGAAGGCAGCTTCTGGCCCAATTCGGGACAACTGTTGAGTATTTCATAGTAAAAAGGTTTTCTGAGGTTATTAGTGTATCTATCACATAAAGACAAGAGGAAAAAAATTCTGTTGTGTAATAGTTAGCTAAGTACTGGTTGTTAAAGAAGTCATCTTGTGAAAAGGGCTAAGGATGACAGATGTTTAAAACATTCAACTAAAATAAGATACTTAAGCAGAGTACATATTCAGTAAGATCTGTGAAACCCTGTAATAGTGGCATTTACGGCAAATATGGAAGCTTCCCTTCTATCCTTGTAAGAGGCATAGAACATGGTCAAGATTCTCCCCAGAAGAATATCACTATGCCCCACCCCCTCCACTTATGTTGGGGGGGGGGGCCGGGGGGCAGAATCTAGAGACAAAGAAGCTGGTACAGATGCAACACAGACAATTTGTCCACCAAAAGTAGTATCTAAACTAGCACCTCCATGTAATAGGGTGCCTGGTCAGGCAGAACTAATATTTAAGTTGAGAGTCTACCATTTTAAAATTGCTGGTAGCTTTTTTTTGTCTAGGCAGAAAAGAGCAATGCACCTGAGTGTCACCTTCTTTGTTCTGGGAAGAACCACTTAAGTGGCCCTTCTCAGTAATGTCATTGAAGCAAACAGATATCTTATGCCCTAGAGAAGGTATATACCAGGCTCTATTTTTGACTTGATAAAAGCATCCCTACCAATAATATTAAATGGTACCGAGTTAAGAGAAAGTGTGTAGAAATATACACACAAAAAAAAGGCTCTTGGTAATAAGCATGCAGACTCCAAGGCCTTCCCTTTTAAATTTACTGTTACTAGAAATGGCCCTGAATGACATGGTCCACGGGCTGGAAAGTTTCCCCCATCCTCAACAACCACAATAATGCAACTTACCTTGAAGGAAGAGAGAATGAAAGCCTAAACCTATGCCTAGGATGAAAGAGGGAAGCTGAAAACCCCTACAGACCCAGTTACTCTAAACAAAACAAGAACATTTTGAAAAATTTCCATACTGTGAGGTGAGATCTTATGTGCCCAAGTCTGGATTACCCCTGGTATAACAGGGTAAGGAATTGTCTGACTTCAAAGAACCATTTTAGTCTAAAGAACATCCAGGAATCCAGGCCTATGGGATGATATGTTTATTAGTCTGTCCTGGTGTATACATAGGCCAATAATATCAACTGATACACTTTAAGTGTTTTACTAAATTAATAGAAGTCTTGATACTTCAAGAAGAAAATCTCATTTATCTGGAAATCTTACTTGAGGTAACATCTTAGTCCCATAACAATGCTGAATAAATTAAACGTTCCATAGGATTTCAAAACATAATTATGTAATTTAAATGAGATTTCTACTTGGAGCTCATACAAACAAGAAAGCCAAATCCTTCTCAATAGCATTTGTAATATGTCAAAGTACACAGTGGGGGGGAAAAAAAAGGTAAGAAGATTTTTTTTTAAATCAAGGAAAAAAGTCAGCATCAAGAGCTAACCTAACAAACTTTAATTTCAATCTCCAAAATAAGTAAAACTAAGTCCTATGGAAGTTATACAATAACAATTAACATGTTGATCTATTTGTTAAGTACTCCAATATCCTTAATTCTGTTTTCCTGGTTGAGTAAAAAATAGCATTGGTACCTAACAATTTTAGGAATTTAGGAATTTAATTAATTTTTACTAACAATGTAATACTTGAAAATGAACAGTCTTTACAGAAGTTGCTAAAGACCACTGACAAAAATCCTACTAACGCTACAGCCATTCAATCTGTCTCTATTAGATGGAAATTTGATACACACAGACCACAGAAATAATACCGCTTTACCTTAAATAAGTCTAAACAGAACATCCTGTGATAACCAATGAATGTAAATAGCATCTAAAAAACTCTGAACACACCAAGAAGTTAATTAAAAAGACCCTACCATCTCCCTCCTTATAGAATCTACATATAAATACTGGCTAAAAGAACATTTAAATAGAGATTTATTTCATGAAGTGTAATATAAAGGTGTAAGATGCTCAATGATGAATTATAACTGCTAAACAGAGCAAAAGGACTTAGAATTCCACAAGAATTCAAACTCTTCTTCCTGGTTTAACTGAAGTAATGTGCAGTGGAAAGAACAAGATATACCATGATCTTAAATAAGTTATTAAACCTGAGTTAGTTTCTTCAAATATAAAATTAAGAAAATATCTGCCTTGTACTGTGCCTGTTGCAAAAAAAGGCTCTCATTAGATAGGTATTAGTGATTACTAATACCTTTCCAGCTTAATTAGCAAGGAACACTTTGCAAAAAAAAGGCCTGAAGAAAGGTATGCAGTATTTAGGGCTTTTGTTACAGAAAAGTCCATTTTTACCACATTCTAGAAACAGTATAGTAATTCAGAATCTTTCTTGTAACAAAATTTTATTTGAAATCTTGCTGTTTCCTCAAGTGACACACAAAGATGGGTCATTTCAGAGAGATGCTCACTTTTGAAGTATATATCACCATACTATTATGTAAATGAAACATGAAGGCCAGAGATCATAGGAGAGAAACAAACTCTCTTTAACCAGAACATTACTTCCAATGAGTATTCTGGTAAGTATTCTGGACACTAGTTGATAAATAGCATGAAGTATGAAAACTTATTTGGACTAAATCTAACTATCCACAAAAAATAACCAAAACTAAAATAATTAGCTTAGAACAGACCCTTAAGATAGGTACTGAGGCAGAGAAAATACTTTTTCAATGCTTCAAGTTTTAAAGCCCTTTCCTTGCTTATCTATCCATCTCATCCTTGATCATGCCTTCTACTTAGCCAATCTTTCTTGCCCCATACTCATTTAAACTTGTCTAAATAAAAGAAATAGTCCTTAACCTTCCTCAGCCATTCCCTTAAATCCACTACAAATTTTCCACTATTCTCAAACTGTAAGATCACCAAATACCTGGAACAAATGTGACATAATGTTTATCTGTTAATTCTGCATGTATACGTGAGTTTGTGATAACATCCTTTGTATAGCTTTTCCAAAAAAGGAACTATTTTACTTTACTAATTCAGAATAATTTTTAAAATACGTAACAAGTTATAAAAGCAATACACTATGTGTGTGTGTGTGTGTGTGTGTATTTTAAGAGGTGGGGGGGGCGTGGTGGAGGCGCAGAGGGAGAGAGAGAATCTTAAGCAGGGTCCACACCCAGTACACAACAGACCTCACAATCCTGAGATCATCACCTGAGCCAAAATCAAGAGTCAGACACTTAACTGAGCCACCCAGGTGCCCCCACACTGTATGTTCTTTATGGTGTGTAAACTGTATCTAAATCAAGCTGTTAAAAACACACACACACACACACACACACACAAGTCAACCCAAGATCTAGATACATGTTCCAATAGAATTTCCCCCAATGATAGAAATGCTCTTTATCTGTGCCATCCAATACAATAGGCACACATGGCTTTTGAGCACTTGAAATGTGGCTAGTGTAACTGAAGAACTGAGTTTTTAAATTTTATTCCATTTTAATTAAGTTAAATAGCCATAGGAGGCTAGTGAACAATACATAAATCTAGGATGTTACCAGTGACTTCCATCCACCCTTGCTCACCACACCCCCTCTTAGATAATCCTGAATTTATTAATGACTTCTTAATAGCCAAATACAATAAATTTCCAAAGCCTAACTAATCTCTACAACTCTTTTCTAGTCCTTCTAAAATCTATTCTCCAAAATTACTACTATGCAAACTGGACTTCTCTACTATATTCCTTTCTTAAAATTTTATTCCCTTGATTCAGCCATTCTTCTAGCATTCTATTTAGTCCAACCCCTGGGCTCTTTTTTTCCATTGCCCACCCATTAATTATTCCTATTCTGCCCCAGGAAAATTATCCTCCCCTGGCTCTTCCTCTATTTTTCTCTATATATTTATATATATCCTCTCCCTCGATGATTTCATGTACTTGCATTATTTCAGCTATGACTAACATAGACATTTGGGAATCTTGGACCTATTCTTCGAGCTCCAGTAATATATCCAACTGCCTACTGAACTTCTTCCTGGAGGTTTCACAAGTACCTCAGGCTTAACATGTCAAATTGAATGTATCTCCATAGCCTTTCCCCTCCCCCAAAAAAACAACACCCCTAATTCTTTCTTATTCCTTCCCTCAGTTGACAGCACAATCAGATCCCTACCCTTTTATCTGTGCTTCATTTTTCCTCCAAATGCCAATTCATCACCAAACACTGAATATTTTATCTCTGAAATATTTAAAGATTCCTTTTCTCTACTACTGCCCTCATTCAGGCTGTAGAAATCTCATACTCATACCCCAGCTAAACTCTACACATACCTTGTACTCCTTAAATCCATTCTCCACAATTACTACTATGCAAATCTACTTACCTTTTTTTTTTTTTATAATTCTTTAGTTACTCTCCACTGCCTATAGCTGAGTATTTGTGTGGGAGGGGTGTGCGGAACGTTCAAAGAGCATGTAAATATAAATATGATAATGATGTTTAGGAATTCTTCAACACGTTAAAGAGATGACCTGTGCATTTCCCAAATTTATCTTAACCCACAATGACATGCCCAGTCCAAGTAAGGAGAGTATCCACACAGAGATGGATATCAGGTTATTTAGCACAAAACTACTGGCCATTACAATGATCTTGTTAGGGACACCGGTTGGCTCAGTCAGTTAAGTGGCTGCCTTGGGCTCAGGTCATGATCCCAGGGTCCTAGGATTGAGTTCTCCATCAGGCTCCTTGCTCAGCAGGGAGCCTGCTTCTCCCTCTCTCTGCTCCCCGCCCCCGCCCCCAAGCTTTCTCTCGCTCACTGTCTCTCTCTCTCAAATAAATAAATAAAATCTTAAAAAATAATAATAAGATGATCCTGTCATTATTCCAAGCAAGCTGTTTACTTCTATTAATAGAGAAAATGTGCACATCAATAATGATTTGATTTACTAATTAGTTTCACCTCTGTTTGGTTTATATATTAGTTTGTGTTTAATTAACACAAGACCATCCACCATGCACATACTGACCAAAAAAAAAAATCATCTGTCTCCAAGAAGCTGAACCTTGGCCGCATAAAAGATAATTATTTCTACAGAAATACTGTGGTTTTTCTTAACTAACCTGAATATGATGATTATACCAACTAGATTCTAAACACTTCTTAAAATTATTCCTAAATTCTTAAATTTCTTAAGTATTCTTGAATTTGGGGCACCTGGGTGGCTCAGTCGGTTAAGCAACTGCCTTCGGCTCTGGTCACGATCCCAAGATTCTGGGATCGAGCCCTGCATCGGGCTCCCTGCTCCACGGGGAGCCTGCTTCTTTCTCTCCCTCTGCCTGCTACTCCCCTTGCTTGTACTCTCCCTCTGTCAAATAAATAAAATCTTTAAAAAAAAAGAATTCTTGAATTCCTAGAAAAATTGTATTTGCTTTTGTGATGACAATTTACCTGAGGATTCCTTCCTAAAAATCATGAAGCACATTCATTTAGTATAGCACACTTAATTAATATGTCAATCTTGCAATGCCAAGATTCAAGTCACGATGTCAAAAAGCAAATTCATTATGAAAGCCCATTTGAGGGGCGCTTGGGTGGCTCAGCCAGTTAAGCGCCAACTGGTAATTTTGGCTCAGGTCATGATCTCAGGATTGTGAGCTAAGTTGAGTGCTGGGCACGGACTCTGCTTAAGATTATCTCCCTCCCTCTGCTCCCCACTCTAAAAAAAGAAAAAAAAAAAGAGCCCATCTGAAAAATCTAAATTAATATAAATTAGGGTGGAGATATGATCACGTCAATCACAAAACCAAGCAAATTACTGACATCATTCTTCTCATGTAGAATATCAATAACCAACCTTTTAAAAAGTACACACAATATTAAGTATACCACCTGATAAAGACACCATCCTCTCCCAAATAAAAACACTCTTAAGAAGAGCTTCTGGCAACTTCTCTTCAGTCTGAAAAGCTGCTCCCCTTTGTCTTAAGATTTGATAAAATTCCTAAAATTGAAAAACCAAAAAGCTCCTAAAAGCCAACTTTATTTTTTCTAACTAGAAACTTTATTTTATTTTTTACTAATTTTTATTTGGATTAATCCAGTTGAGGTCAATTAGAAAAGGGTGGGGATAGAGGAGAGAATCTGTGTAAATATTAGAATCTGGATGAGTGCTATTCTCTTCCAGATTTTAAAAATTTTGCTTTTTAACTTTTACAGAGCTAAACAAAGTAGTGAACAAAGCAATTATATCGTTCCAATGTAGCTTATTAACTCAAACATTATAATTCCAGTGCCTTTTCCCTAATTTTCTATTGCATGTCTTAAAGCCCAACTTTAAGAAGTTTAAAATATCCAACCAATTTGTAACAAGTGACAACATAAGGTCTTTAAAAAATAGATTTTTTTAGGGGCACCTGGGTGGCTCAGTGGGAAGCCTGTTTCTCCCTCTCCCACTCCCCTTGCTTGTGTTCTCCCACTCCCCCTGCTTGTGTTCCCTCTCTGTCAAATAAATAAATAAATAAATAATCTTAAAAAAAAAAAGGATTTTTTTTTAAAGCACTATTATCCTTTTATTATCTATAACACTTTACAAAGTACCTTCACATAGTTTTTCAGTTATCTTCAACAATCCAGTTAAGTCATATTACTAATAAATCAGCATTACAGATGTAAGTTCCTTACTCAGGGTCAGATAATTGAGTAACAGAGAACCCAAATGTTCTGCCTTAGAGGTCTTTTCCATTATAGACTATTGTGTTATACTATAGTGAACTCTCCAAATACAAGATTAGAGAATCTGCTGTGGACCAAAGAGAGGCAAGGAGTATGGATAAAACAACCCTGAGATCTACAACTATTTCTAACTTAGAAAAGAACATAGTATTTATTAAAGTAATTTGAGAATCTATTTATATCTTCAAAGAGCTCAAGGACTAGTTAAGGAGACAAAGAATATAAACAATTTCGAATCATTCCAAAGAATACCATAAGAATGATCCCAAAAGGAAAAAGATCTCAGCAAATTCTGGAAGGTAATAATTCAAAAAGGCTGGCATTTTAGAAAGTGACAGGTCATGAAATTACAAAGTTAGGCAGAAGACAGGTAAAGCTAAAGAATTTCAAAGCACTGATGACAACATGTTCAACTCCAAAGATCCCCCTGTAAGAATGATAGCAACAATAACAGTTTTGCTACGTGAATTTTCAAGCGTAAGTATAGACAAATCAAACAAAATATTCACAAATATCCTCAAAGAGACAGCCTAAAAAGATGCTGTATCATCATAGTTAATACTTATGTGGCAGACCCTGTCCCAAATGTTTTATATTTACATAATTCATTCAGCTGTCACAACAACTCTATAAAGTAGATACTCTCATTACATCCCATTTTATCAATAGGAAACTAGCACAGAAGTTGCCCAAAGTGACACATCATTAGCTGGGTCAGGATTTGAATTCAGTTATGTTCTTAATGACTATGTTATACTGCAGAAAACAATGCCCTCTTCAAATCTAAATTTAGGTCATGCATGGTAAGTCTCACCTATTCCTGCACACTACAGTAGTCCTGTTAAGAAAAAAAAAAAAAAAAAAGAAAACCAAAAAATTCCTCAAATAAAATGCAAGATGCTAAAAATAAATACAAAGAACTGGTACAGCAAAACCTAGTAACTTACAAATTTTTTCATGTTATACTAACATTTTCAGAAATTATAATTTGAGCATAACCACGCTTGCTACTTTTACAGCTTTATCTAAAAAACTTAAAAACTACTAGAAAACCCAAATAAAAACTCCTATTCCCATTTTTACCAAACTTAATTTCTGGTTTTTGGTTTATCCATTCAAATTTACAATACCTCTAATTTTAATGCCAACAAAATTGGTTGTAATCAAATTTTAAAGTAATAATATAATTTGGCCCCCCCTTTAAAAAAAAAAAAGAATAATTTCCGAAAATGAGAGCTCAGTTTTAGTTGCATGTTTCCATAGAGATTAAGTAGAATGCCTTTCAAATGACCAGGATCTTGCACTAAAACCTAAATATCAAGAAATGAACTCAATCACCATACAATAGATTCCTCATTTGTTTTACACAAAAACAACCTTACACTAGGAACAACTGTGATACTTAAGATACTTAAGATGAGAAAAAAGGTAAACAGAAAAGGAAAACATTTAAATCCTTAACGCTAAGAAAAATCATTGAATCAACTTAAATATAATTCTCAATTCCTGTACCACAAAGATTACTTCCTACACCAATAAATTTACATATATTTTAAATCATACCAAACCAAAATTATGCTATTTTTAATCCCATTCTGTCTTGTTAGGAGGGAAAAAGGATTACTTCAAACAAGTTACCAATCATTCTTTAATTTGCACAGCAGCAACACCTGAGTTATCTCAATGTTGCCCATACTCATCAGTGACTCTGAGACTTTAAAATAAACAAAAAAAACTCCGAAGACCATTCCCTGAAACCTTGTTCCTGGGATTGAGAATTACTGAAGATTCTCATCCTGAAAAACAAGGAATTTGGCACAAATGTAAAAAATAAAGGCAAAAAACCCATCAATATTCAAATGGAAGATTCAGTTCAGGAGTTATTTTAAGAGCTAAAGCAAAGAAATAAATTATGGTTTCTTAATCACAGAACCACATCACATTTCTGCAGCATTGTTAAACTTTTTATAAAACATTAATAAAAACCTGGACACCTGAAACTAATATAACATTGTGTCAACTATACTTCAATTTAAAAAAAGAAAATTAAGTCCAAAAAAAATTAGTATCATA
Source organism: Neomonachus schauinslandi (assembly GCF_002201575.2). Classification (NCBI taxonomy): domain Eukaryota; kingdom Metazoa; phylum Chordata; class Mammalia; order Carnivora; family Phocidae; genus Neomonachus; species Neomonachus schauinslandi. Next base: position 100,862,323 of record NC_058407.1, on the reverse strand, counting down.
TACTCATGATGAGACATGACCCTTAATTTACAAAAAAAAAAAGGAAGAAGAAGAAGAAGAAGAAGCCAGAGCAAAGCAAGTACTAAGAACACTGGAGCTTAAACAAAATTTGACTTCCCCTTCCAAGTTGATCTGGAAACAATCTCATCAATATACAAAGTGAATGTATCAAGTTATCAAGTGAACGCTAGAAGCAATTTGGGGAGAAAAGTACTTAAAGTAAAATCATTTACAAATCTGTGTATAAATACATTTTCTTTAAAAAATTATGCTACATTTCTTAAAAAACTAAGATCCTTCCATAGAAAAGCAATGTAAACTCTGCAAAGTCCAGCAATAACATTTTCTGACCAAGGCAAACTGAGTATTAAAATTTAAGGCATGTCATTTGCCTAATAAAATCAAGTAAAGAAATCTGCATCTTAAAAGATCAAAGTTAGTACTTAAGATCCTGTGGTATCAAAGTATTACCTAATATTATTTATTAGGAATTGATACTTGTTTTAATAGATAGCTATGCATACCGTGATTCTAAAAATTAGCTTGATGGAAACAAATTTGATTTGTATACCACATTCACTCATTCTCCAACCTAAAAAGCCTATTTATACATTTGAATTGATAAAATCAATACCCAAACCAAAGTATTGAATTTGCTATGATTACAGAATTCTGAAGAAATCTGATAGTGACTTCCACACCAAAATACAATTGCCTCATTTGAGATGTACTAATTAGCCATTTACTAGGCTAGAAATGTTTTAACATTTCCCAAATCATTAGATCCTAACCAGTTTTTTTTTTAAGATTCTATTTATTCATTTGAGAAAGAGAGCACTGAGGGAGAGAGAAGCAGACTCCCCGCTGAGCAGAGAGCCCAAAGAGGGTCTCAATCCCAGGACCCCGAGATCATGACCTGAGCTGAAGGCAGACATCCAACCCACTGAGCCACCCAGGTACCCCGATCCTAACCAGTTTAAAATTTGTTCTTTACCAATCTAAGCAAGTCATTTACCTGCTCCATGATTTCAGGTTCTTTATTAAAGTAAGTAGTTGGGCAGAATAACATAAGATTTCTTCCAATTTTAATACACTAAGATTTTTAACTCAACAACCGAATACAGTATTTCTCCTATCTTCCTACAAAAAATATGTATGTTAGAAGTATACTTTCATGAAAAAGCTTTGCTTTCTTCCCAATGCTTTAATAATCCCTTGACTTGTCCTTTAATTTGTATCCAAAGATTAGAACTCAAACACTCACCTAATGAATAGGTTATTAGGAAAATGTCCTGGTCAAGAAACCAAAAATACTGCCCAACTACTGCTATAAAGGATCCTGGGGCTGGGAAAATCACATTTTAAAAAACAAAAAGAAAAACTGTATAAACAGGGCCAAATGACATATGAAAGTTTCTAAACCAGGGTACCACTCAATGACCTAGGATTTATTTGGTTCTGCAGCCAAATTCTCAACAGGCTTTAAAATAATATGGTGATATTATATATAAAGCATCCGATTTTCTTTAATTTGACCATGCCCATGTCTAGACAGAGAACAAAAATCCAAAAAGCAGTGAGTTCAAAGAAAAACTGAGCTTAGACAAAATTATTATGACATTAGACAAATTGATTTTTCCCACTGTGTCATTAGTTCCAAGATAAATAAACTATCAAAAAATGCCAGGTGAGGGGTGCCTGGATGGTTCAGGTCATGATCCCAGAGTCCTGGGATCCAACTGCGCAACAGGCTCCCTGCTGGGGGGCGGGGTGGGGGTGGGGGGAGTGTCTGCTTGTCCCTCTCCCTCTGCCCCTCCCCCTCCACTCATGCTTGCTCAAATAAGTAAAATTAAAAAAAAAAAAATTCCAGGTGATTAAGGAAAATACACACATTACACTCTGTAAGTCCTCAAAGTTAAATTCAAATTGAAACTAACAAAATTAATCCATAAACTGCTCAACATTTACTTGGGTCCAGTCTTAAGAAAGTAAGGTAACCAACTAAAAAAATATATCTATAGAGCACCTATTCAAGTGTAAAACCTTAACAAAAGAATAAAATCCAGGATCAGCAGCAATAGGCACCCCTGGTACAAAAGCAGAAAAAAAAAAAAGTGTCCCCGTGTAAACAGAATTTTTGCCTGTAAACCAAAAGGAATCAGACCTAAGTTTTTGAGTATGATTGACCAATAAGAATAAATTATAGTTTGACAAGATTTTTTCAAAAAGGTCTGCACCCTTTTCAATATAAACCACCATAAAATTGAGCTTTTATTTCACAATGCCTTAGAAGTTCTACATCATTTACTGTAAAACTTAAGAAATTATTACGTTCCTAAAGAACTTGTCAGTTTTTAAGTTCACTTCCTTCCACATGTTGAGTTAACTTCCCTTCACATTCGATATGGCCTTGGTCATTTGGAAGGTGACATTCAAAGGGTTAAGTGCTAACATATTCATTCATGGATCAAATAAACTCCTAGACTATTCAGTTACTTTCATACCCTATTTTGATCCATTCAGTCCATTTTCTTGACAAGAAGAATACAGATAATGGCATTTTTCCTGTATACTGTAACTGACTTTTTCATTCAGTGGAACTCTGCTTCTTCCAACAACCTCCGTTCACTTCCGGATGCGAGCAACGTTCAATCAAACTGCTATAGGTCAAGCAACAAGTTGCCCAAACCTAGCTATTTAAAAGTAGAATATACTTGTCAACCAGAATGACACACCATTATTTACACCATGAAAACCTCCCTGAGAGGTTAAAAGCAAAGCACTTTGAGTCCTTTGGACTCTTGGAAAAGTCTGGCTTAAAAACCTTTCATAACAAGTTTAAAATAACCATAGTGACATTACAAATCTCAAAGCACACAGTTTTACATGGGCTCTTGTACTAGTCACTGTATAGTGAATGAGGTGAAGCCTTACTAGTTTTAATTTACCCTGTCAGGTAACTTCTAGCTACCAAAAGCCTTAAGCATCATCAAGTGGGACAATACCAAACACTTATTGTACCTTTCTAGTCCGAAGTCATTTATCCAGAGAAGAAAGTCTTTTTTGTAGTTTATATTAAATGCCTGTGCAATCACCAACTAAGATATATCCCAAGTAAGGTCATTCAGGAACAAGGTCGTTCTTATTTTAAAAGTACAGCTTGATCTCGGGGATGGAAACTCGCATGTAACACACCAGCAGCTCAGCAGTGCAGAGCCTCTGCTGAGATTGAAATGCACAAGGCAAGAAGACTCTGTACTTTCCTAACTCAGAAACTTTCCCACTAACTCCGAGTTTCCTGCCAGACACTAAAGCAGTAACAAGTAGGTAATGCGTTTGTACTAAGATGATTTTCACCACTCCCCCCAGTAGCCAATCTCTTTGGCTACCAATAATTCTTATCCTACCTAGGTCATGCCCCAAGTTCTAGTTTCAATCTCTTTCAAAAGTTGGCCTCCCACTCCCCCCCCCCCCCCCCCCCCGCCAGAGCGAACAGTTAAGAGAATGACTTGTAAAGGAGGAATTCGATAAACTGGCTTCACCGAGCCAAATGTAGATCCAAACCACCGTAAAATAAAGAAGTGGGGCTATACCTGCAGTTCACACCAGGCGACCTCCACTGTAGTTTCAGTGTCCAGGCCTTTGTAGACGGTCTTAAAGGAGCCTCTGCCAATTTCGATGTCAAACTTGAGAAAGCGGCCATCATTGGACATTCCCACGGCCTTGGTCTCCAGCTCTTCGATATCATCCTGTTGCTGGCTCCGTTCCTCCTGTAGCTCCTTGGCGGTGCCGCCGCCGCTGCCGCTTCTGGCCGACGGAGGCTCCTCTTTGCTCCCCACATGGTTGGGCTGGGACACTTGGCGATCTCTGCTGGTACTGCTGGGGGCAGTCGCGGCGGCAGGGCCCGCGCCGGCTGGCTCCCCAGGGGCGGCAGAGGCGGGAGGTAGCTGGGCTACCTGGGCAGCGGCGGTGGCGGTCAAGGTCTCCTCGCGGTGCGGCTCCGGCGGAGTACTCTGCGGCGCGACCGCGGAGACGGTGGGCTGGGGCAGAGAAAGGGGAAGGCCGGGCAGTTCCAGCGCAGTGGCGTTGGAGTCGCAGATGACGCTGCGGCGGAAGAAGCGGTGCTCGGTGGTGGTCGTGGTCGCGGCCGCGCCACGGCTGTCCTTGTCCATAGTGTGGCGGCGACGCCGGTACTCCTCTGTCCGGCCGGTCCCAGCGTCGGGCGCCGCGCTGCCCAGTTTCTCCCCCACCGAGGAATCGGAGCTGGAGCCATTCTTGGGGGAAGGCGCCGGCGGCGAGAGGAACAGGGAGCTCGGAGTGCTGCTCTGCTTCTCTGCGGCGCCGCCTGACATGGTCGGTCCGCAGAAGCGAGGCGAGCGGGCTCGAACTTGTGAATGAAGAGAGGGCGAGGGGCCGAGCCCGAAGAGCGGCGGAGGTGTGCGGGTCCCGCTACTAGGGCTCCCGCTCCCGGCGGGTTCGGATGCACCCGGACGGCTCCTCACTCAGCACTGACAAGCCGCCCCGAAGGAGACGCGGACCACTGGGCCCAGTTGCGGCGGCTGCTGCGGCTCACGAGGGGGCTCGTCGGCGGGCGGTCGAGGAGCTGAGCCACGGGGGTTAGCGCCTCACGGTCCGCATCCATCCTGCGGCGAGCGGCGGCCGGGAAGGCTGGAGCAGCAGAGGCGCCGCAGTCATGAGGGGCAGGGCAAGGAGCCGGCACCGAGTCGAAGCGGATGCGGTGGATGCGGCGGCGGCTCCAGGTCCCCGCCGCCGCCGCCGCTTCCCGAGCTGGGCGGGCTAGGCCCCGGGGGCGGCGGCAAAGCGAGGAACGGACGAGCACGGACTCCCGAGCGGTGGCAATCCCAGAGCCGAAGAGGGTGGGAGGGGCCGAGGAAGGCGAGGGAGGGCCGGCCCGGGGGCTCCCGGTCAGTCAGTCGGTCGCCTCCTCCCACACGCGCCCCCAGCTAGGGGGACCAGTCTCACAGGGCGCCCATCGCCCGGACGGGAAGAGCCGAAGCCTCGAAGCCTCGGTGCCTGAGGAGCGGGCCCCCCCTTCCCCGAGGCCTCCCCGCCCGCCCCGGGCCTGGCAAACCCCCGTCTCCTCCCGGGCCGGTGCCGGGGGCTGACAGAGGGAGGGAACGGTGGGGAGGGGAGGGCCGCTCACCGCGGGGCCCGAGCTCCGCGGCTTCTCTGGGCCGAGAGTAGAGGAGACCGAGAGGACTGGGTGAAGGGGGTTAGGGAGAGGAAAGAGTAGTCACCCCCACCAGGCTCCTTCTGTCACCGAAGATGGGGGTGCAGAGTGGCCGAGCGTGGAGAGCCGCGTCCGCCGGGGAAACTCTCCGCGCTAAATGGCGCCGGGAGTCTGAAGCCTCCACACAGCCCGCTCGGACCCCGCCCCCCGCCGCCCGGGGCGCCCCACCCCCACCCGGCTCTCGGGGCTCTCGCGCAGGCGTGCTAGTACCGAGGCTCCCTGGGATTTGTAGTTCTTGCCTGTGAAGCATGAAAGGGATTGGGGAGGAGGGAGCCTACGACTTCCGTGATGCTCTGTGGTTGCTTTAGCCTGATGCCTCATGGGAGTTGTAGTTTTCTTTGGAAACCGCCCCTTCTGGAAGGCTGATGGGAGCGTCACCGTGGGTCGCTAAACCCCATCCTTAAGTCAACGCTAGCTAGGAAAATCATTATTTAGCGTTTAATTGTGGAAAAAGGGCCGGAAGAAAAAAAAGAAGAGGGAGGCAGGACGAGAGGAGAGACTCCCGTCATGCACTGCTGAGGCGAGAGAGCGCTAAGAGGTTGCCATGCAATGAAAGATGATCTGTTGTTCATCTTTAATGGAGAGAGCCGCAGTAGTGTTGAGTGTAGGGGTGTGGGAGTGGAGGAGGAAAGCAAGCAAAGAGAACCAGAACCTGAGCTCAGAGAGCCAGAGGGGCTGAAGACTCCTTCCCTAGGGTAAAAGAAATTTTGTGAAAATTGTGCATGGGATTAATAGTGATGAAATGGGTTGCAGAAGGAGACAGGGAGTGTTACCTCCTCTCCTCTTCCCTTCCATAACAGTTAAGGCCACACTCTCAGCTCGAGCCCCACGATAGACAGTCTGGCTCTCAAAGATGGGCTGCCTTCCTGAAATCCAGGAGCATATTGAATCCTTTGCTATGCCAGAAAAAAATTAAGGGTGCGGTGAGCGAGGATTCGAGAATAGAGAGGGTCCACGTGTCTTTGCGTCTTTTACCACAAACTTGAGAGAGCCGAGTTGACTTTTGCTATGTAGTCGATTGAGCTTAATTTCCATCTTTCATTTGCCTGAGGGCTTAGTAAAACAACATCCCCTTTCTCTAGAGGTACATGAATGTACACATGTAATTTATACCGTGGCTTTGGACTTAGAGGAAATCTAGATCCATGTAGTTCACAGTAATGGAATGCTTTCCTTGAAAGCATCCTTAGGCTCTCCGAACCCCTTCGCTCCTCGCAACTACTCAAGATTGTACAGGTGATGAGCACCAGGGGGCACCAGACAGAGTGGGAAGCCAGACCAGTCAGATGGCAGTTAAAAGTCTTAGCCCACCGGGTAAGAGCGGGAAGATCTTAAACGTAAGCAACCGCATTAGAGCGTCCATAGGCTCCTGCCTCTCATCAGCGCCCGCTATAGAACGAACTCAGAAGCACACTTCCTAACCGAGCGCCCCACTAAGAGTTTGAGTAGTTTGGAAGCAACTTGACAGAAGATTCGTTAGCACCAGTTTCCTAGAAAATGCCCACAACCTACCGGGATGAACTCCACCTAGAGAAGATTTGCTATATAATTTATATGATACGTAAAATAGTTACACTGTTTTCAATTTTTCCTCAAAAGCTACACTTTTAGGTTTACAAAAAAGTTGGTTTTAAAAACAAAGGTTGTTAGGTTTCATGGAGCTAACAGATTATGAGCACTTTAAAATATGAATTCAGGGGCGCCTGGGTGGCTCAGTTGTTGGGCGACTGCCTTCCGCTCAGGTCATGATCCAGGGTCCTGGCATCGAGTCCCACATCGGGCTCCCTGCTCAGCGGGAAGCCTGCTTCCCCTCTCACACTCCCTCTGCTTGTGTTCCCTCTCTCTCTCTGTGTCTCTCTGTCAAATAAATAAATAAACTCTTTAAAAAATAATAATAATAAAGTAAGATATGAACTCAGTGAGGGCAACCAGAGTACACACTACCAAGGCCCTTGACAATCGTGCCTTATCAACATGTCCCCCCCCCCCCCGCAACAAACAATTAAGTTCATTGTAAATAATTAACTGCTGGGGTAAAGCCACTCTTGCCCACCTGACAGCTTTTCCTACCGGTGTAACATTAGCTTCACTATGAAAACAGGTACAACTTTATATTGAATATAACCATATTGTGTACAATGGTTGGATTTAAAGGTTAAACTGTTTATTTGCCAAGTTCCCTTTTTAATGCTTGCCAACTTCCAATTAACATGATATTTTCTGTTACTCATTACTATAATATCCCTAATAATACTTTTCCTTTCTTTTGTCATTTCAGTTATCAAATAAAGAATTGATCCCCCTATAATCCATATAAAACATCAAGTGGCATAAATAGAAGCAGCAGAAAAAACTCAAGATACCATAGACACACTAAGCTTAAGAGATTTTAGTTCCTGACAGGTGGATCCATAAGAATAAGTATTTTATTGGCTCTCACCATGTTCTTTGTTCACTTTAGTCCTTGTTCATTTTCTCAAACTGAGTCATGTTTCTATTTCCCATCAATTCACATTTTACGTATACATGGTCCCCGCCATTGGTGACTGGCTAGTAATGAAACCAGAAACAGCTTTGATTTAGGCAGTGGCTGAACATACAAAATCTACCTTATTTTGTATGTGGCATAATTCATAGGGTAGCTTCTTGAAGTATAGGGGAAAAAGTACCATCTTGAGAACATTTCTTTTTTTGTCTCCTTTCTCTCTTTTCCCATGCCTATGGATATTTTTAATTTTACCTCCCTGTCATGTGGAACTCAAGGTAGAAGGGAAAGTCAGGCAGTTAAACAATGAAGAACAGAGTTTTGTTTTTTTAAGATTTTATTTATTTATTTGACAGAGAGAGACACAGCGAGAGAGGGAACACAAGCAGGGGTAGGGGGAGAGGGAGAAGCAGGCTCCCCGCGGAGCAGGGAGCCCAATGTGGGACTTGATCCCAGGACCCTGGGATCATGACCTGAGCCGACGGCAGTCGCTTAACCGACTGAGCCACCCAGGCGCCCAAAGAACAGAGTTTTTTAAAACCTTTTTTATTATAAATGAAATAACGGGGAAGGTGGAACTTGCCCTATATCAAAGCATATCATAAAACCATAGACTAAATGTATGACCTTGAGATAAGCATAGATAATGAAACAGAAAAGATAATACAGGAACAGTCTTATGTATATATGGGAATTTTGCATATGAGGAAGATGGCATTTCAAGTCAGTGGAGAAAGGTTAAATAAACAGTGTTTGGACAACTAGTTATTCATTTGAAAAACAAATTAAGGGGCACCTGGGTGGCTCAGTCGGTTAACCGGTTAACCGTCTGCCTTTGGCTCAGGTCATGATCCCAGGGTACTGGGATCAAGCCCCACATTGGGCTCCCTGCTCAGCGGGGAGCCTGCTTCTCTCTCTCCCTCTGCTGCTCCCCCTGCTTGTGTTCCCTCTCTCTCTGTGTCTCTCTCTGTCAAATAAATAATAAAATCTTAAAAAAAGTGTTTAAAAAAAAAAGAAAGAAAAACAAATTAGGTTCCATGTCTACCCCCCACCCTTCACAAAATTAATGTCCACATAGTTTAAAGACTAAATTTTCAAAATAAGCTCTAAGAATATTTAGAATCTAGGAAAACATGGGATAGGAAGGGACATCAAAGAACAACCCAAGAGCCATAAAGAAAAATATTTGATTATTTCAAAATTGACAAAACACAAATGGTGAGCTGACAGAAAAATTTTGAAACCTGTATAGCAAAAGACTAATATTCAAAATATATCTAAATAACACCTTAAATCACAAAGGATAATAAATCTTATAGAAAAAGGGGACAATTGAGACAGGAGGAAATCCAAATGACAAAAACAAACTTTAAAAAAATGGTGGAACTCAGTAACTAAGGAAGTGCAAATTAAAATAAGATATATACTTTTCCCTTATAAAATTGGCAAAAATTTTAAGCATTTATAATATTAAGTGTAGGCAAGGGTGTGGAGAACTCATGTGCTATTAATGATAGCATAAATTAGAAAAACTTTTTTTGAGGGTAATTTGTTAGTACTTACTGAAATGTACAACATGCACAGCCTTTGAGCTAGCAGTTTCCCTTCTTGGTACCTGCCTTCTAGAAATACTTGTATGTATGCACTAACAAATATGTATATGAAGATCTACTATAGTTTTGCCTATAACAAGAAATTGAAACAATCTGCATGTAGTTAAACTATAGTATATCTAATTTTGGGAACATCATGCAACAGGAGAAGAGAAGGAGGTAGATATATATGTGGTGGCATAAAAATAGTAAGTGAAAAACTCAAATTGTTGAATTATATGTACTAGATCATATGTTGTATTTTTAAATTTTTGTTTCTATATGTATTTCAATGCACACAGTAAAAGTATGGGCAGTATACACCAAAATGAAAAGCGGGAGGCTACTTCTGGGGAATACTCTTATCTATATTGTATGAATTTCTTAATATATTCTCACTTATTGCACACAATTTGAAAAATGCAATAGAATATGAAAGTACAAATCCCCAGCAACCCTACTAGCCTTTGAGATATCAGCTTTTGCATTTGACAAAATACAGCATTGGACATTATATTGGACAGCATTATATTGCATACAATACAGCTGTATTGCATACAATACAGCATTACATTAGACAAAATCCATTTTGATAAAAACCCTCAACAGAGTAGGGATAGAGGGAACATACCTCAACATCATAAAGGCCATATATGAAAGGCCCACAGCTAACATCATCCTCAGTGGGGAAAAACAGAACAAGAACAAGACAGGGATGTCCACTCTCACCGTTGTTATTTAACATAGTACTGGAAGTTGTAGTCTCAGCAATCAGGCAACAAAAAGAAAAAAGGCATCCATATCAGCAAGGAAGAAGTCAAATTTTCATTTGAAGAAGAAGTCTCTTCTTCATTGTTTAACTGCCTGACTCACCCTATTCACAGATGACATGATACTTTATGTAGAAAACCTGAAAAACTCTGGCAAAAAATTGTTAGATCTGGTACATGAATTCAGGCAAGTCACACAGGATATAAAATCAAGGTACAGAAATCTGTTGCATTTCTATATACCAATAATGAAGCAGCAGAAAGAGAAATTAAGGAACTGATCCCATTTACAATTGAACCAAAAACAATAAGATACCTGGGAAGAAACCTAACCAAAGAGGTAAAAGATCTGTGAAAACTTGTGAAAGAAATTGAAGATTACACAAAGAAATGGAAAAACATGGGACGCCTGGGTGGCTCAGTCGGTTAAGCGTCTGCCTTCAGCTCAGGTCATGATCCCAGGGTCCTGGGATCGAGTCCCGCATCGGGCTCCCCGCTCTGCAGGGAGCCTGCTTCTCCCTCTGCCTCTGTCTCTCTCTCTGTCTCTCATGAATAAATAAATAAAATCTTTAAAAAAAAAAAGAAATGGAGAAACATTCCATGCTCATGGTTTGGAAGAACAAATATTGTTAAAACGTCTATGCTACCCAAAGCAATCTACACATTTAATACAATCCCTATCAAAATACCACCAGCATTTTTCACAGAACTATAACAAACAATCCTAAACACAAAAGATCCCAAATAGACAAAGCAATCTTGAAAAAGAAAAACAAAGCTGGAGGCATCTCAATTCCGGACTTCAGGCTATATTACAAAGCTGTAGTCATCAAGACAGTATGGTACTGGCACAAAAACAGACACATAGATTCAATGGAACAGAATAGAAAACCCAGAAATGGATCCACAACTGTATGGTCAACTAATCTTCAACAAATGAGGCAAACTATGCAATGGAAAAAAAGACAGTCTCTTCAACAAATGGTGTTGGGAAAACTGAACAGCAACATGCAGAAGAATGAAACTGAACCACTTTCTAACACCATACACAAAAATAAATTCAAAATGGATTAAAGGGGGCACCTGGGTGGCTCAGTCTTTGAGCGTTTGCCTTCGGCTCAGGTCATGATCCCAGGATCCTGGGATCGAGCCCCCCTCCCCAGTCTGGCTCCCTGCTCTGCAGGGAGCCTGCTTCTCCCTCTTCTACCCCCCCCTGTTTGTGTTCCCTCTCTCACTGTGTCTCTCTCTGTCAAATAAATAAATAAAATCTTTGAAAAAAAAATGGATTAAAGGCCTCAGTGTGAAACAGGAATCCATCAAAATCCTAGAGGAGAACACAGGCAGCAACCTCTTTGACATTGGCCATAGCAACTTCTTACTAGACACGTCTCCAGAGGCAAGGGAAACAAAAGCAAAAATGAACTATTGGGACTTCATCAAGATAAAAAGCTTCTACACAGGGAAGGAAACTTCGATCAACAAAACTAAAAGGTAGCTTACAGAATGGGAGAAGATATTTGCAAATGACATATCTGATAAAGGGTTAGTATTCAAAATCTATAAAGAACTTATCAAACTCAACACCCAAAAAGCAAATGATCAAGTTTAGAAATGGGCAGAAGACACGAATAGACGGTTGTCCAAAGAAGACATCCAGATGACTGACAGTCACATGAAAAGATGCTCAACATCACTCATCATCGGGGAAATACAAATCAAAATCACAATGAGATACCACCTCACACCTTTCAGAATGGCTACAATTAACAACTCAGGGAACAACAGATGTTGTCAAGGATGCAGAGAAAAGGAATCCTCTTACACTGTTGGTGGGAATGCAAACAGGTGGAGCCACTCTGGAAAACTGTATGGAGGTTCCTCAAAAAGTTAAAAATAGAATACCCAGGACCCAGCAATTGCACCACTAGGTATGTACCCAAAAGATACAAAAATACAGATTCTAAGGGGCACAAGCACTCTGATGTTTATAGCAGCATTATCAACAATAGCCAAACTATGGAGAGAAAGAGCCCAAACGTCCATCAACTGCTGAATGGATAAAGATGTGGTACACACAGACACACATACACACAGGAATATTACTCAGCCATCAAAAAGAATGAAATCTTGCCATTTGCAAGGATGTGGATGGAACTAGAGAGTATTATGCTAAGCAAAATAGTAAGTCAGTCAGAGAAAGACAAATACCATATGATTTCACTCATATGTAGAATTTAAGAAACAAAACAGATGAACATAGAGGAAGGGGGAAAAAAGAGGGAGGGAGCCAAACCATAAGAGACTCTTAACTATAGAGAACACACTGAGGGTTGCTGGAGGGGAAATGGGTGGGGGGTGGGTTAAATGGGTGACAGGCGTTAAGGAGGGCACTTGTTGTGATGAGCACTGGGTGTTATATATAAGTGATGAGTCACTAAATTCTACTCCTGAAACCAATATTACACTAATATGTTAACTAACTAGAATTTACATAAAAATTTGAAACAAACAAAAAAAGCTGAATATAAGAAAGCCAGACATAAAAGAATATATACTGCATTATTCCATTATTAAAATTTTCAAAAATTGCTAATACTAAAATTATGGCATGACTATTAAATGGGATATTATGCAGCTATTAAAACATTTAAATAGGGGCACCTGGGTGGCTCAGTTGGTTAAGCGACTGCCTTCGGCTCAGGTCATGATCCTGGAGTCCCAGGATCGAGTCCCGCATCGGGCTCCCTGCTTGGCGGGGAGTCTGCTTCTCCCTCTGACCCTCCTCCCTCTCATGCTCTCTGTCTCTCATTGTCTCTCTCGCAAATAAATAAATAAAATCTTAAAAAAAAAAAAAAAAACATTTAAATATATTGGAAAGTGTTCATAATTTAATAAAGGACAGTGATATTTAAAAAAAAGAGATACCAGCTTTTGATATTTAGGTATCATTCTCTACAGAATGATAAAAAAAAATTATAATTATAAGCATTTCCAATGTCATTAAATATTCCATCATATGACATTACCAAGTATTAGTTTATTACATCATCTAGAAAGAACATAAAGGAAAATATTTATAAAAATGAGAATCCCTATCATGTTCTAGGCCTTCACAAGCTCTCACAGGAAGAGATTTATCAGAATCACCTAGGAAGCTATTACAAAATACACCTGGTTGGAGTGTTTTACCATCACTACCCCACCCAACTCAGGTGTATATTTGGTGAGAGAAGCCATTGCAATTAGACATGCACTATAAGAACTGGGTTTTTTAAGTCTTCAGGAAAAGAAAATATTAGTAGAAGAATTAGTAAATTAGGATTTATTTTTTTAAAAGATTTTATTCATTTATTTTTGAGAGACAGAGAGGGAGAGCACAATCAGGGAGGAGGGGCAAAAGGAGAGAGAGAAGCAGACTCCCCGCTGAGCAGGGAGCCTGACATGAGGCTCTATCCTAGGACCCTGGGATCAGGTCTCACGTCTGGCTCTCTGCTCAGCCGGGAGTCTGCTTCTCCTTCTCCCTCTGCCCTTCCCCACTGCTCATGTTCTCTCCCTCTCTCTCAAATACATAAATAAAATCTTAAAAAAAAAAAACAAACTAGTGTAACATCATACTTAAAGGTAAAAGAACAAATGCTTTCTAAAATGGCAGACGTGGTAAAAATATTCACTCTTGGAGCGCCTGGGTGGTGCAGTTGGTTAAGGGTCACCTCTCAGTTTCAGCTCAGGTCTGATCTCAGGGTCATGAGATCAAGCCCACTATCAGTCTCTGCGCTCAGCAAGGAGTCTGCTTGAGTTTCTCTCTCCATCTTCCTCTGCCCCTCTGCATGTTCTCTCTCTCTCACTAAAATAAATAAATCTTAAAAAAAATAAAAAGAATATTCACTCTTGCCATTTTTCATAATATGGTACTGGCTGTCTTACTTGATGCAATAAGAGAAGGAAGAAGATGAGTGACACACAGACTATGAAGAAAGAAGTAAAACTGCCTTTATTCATAGACCTCATGATGGATATATAGGATATCCTAAGGAGGCTAAAAGACAAACCCTACTAAAACTAGTAAGGGATTTAAGAATGACACTGGATACAGGTTAATATACAAAAATCAATTGCATTTCTATATACAAGCAATGGATAATTTAAAATTTAAAAATATATCATTTGGCTTTCAGACATCAGCAGGTTTCCAGTGGTTGACCCCTCACAGAAATATCAGTTTGAACAAAAATCTACACATGAAAATACCTTCACAAGAGCTAAGGATTCCAGGTGGGAATTATGGAACCTGGGTAGAGCAAAGAAATAAGAAAAGATGCATTGAGAGGGTAGGAAAGACAGTTTCACATTACTCCTGTCACTCCTTCCTCGAGACCAGGCAGTCCAGTACAGTGAGATATACCCTCCCAATGGGAGGAAGTAAGTGAAGCAAATACTCATCTTCACTGTAGACCCCAGGACTGGGCCCAACCCAATGATGGGTGGCCCCGTACTCCAGGCTGGTTCCCCTGGCCCCAGCTCCCAGACACACCCCAGTGCCAGAGGGACCCCTGAGGCCCCAGGTCCAGCAGAATCAGGGCCCAGGCCTGCCTTAGTAGACCTTGGCACTGGGCCAACCCCATGGACCCGGCTCTAGGACTGCCCCCCTTGGATCAGGCTCCAGGCCCATCCCCCCAATGACTTAGGCACCAGATTGGTCCCTTTGGACCAAAGCACAAAGCCTGCCCAGCTGCTGACCCAAGCACCAGATCTGCCTGACTAAGGATTCCAGCAGCAAACCCACCCACGGACATCACCAGACACCCCACCCAGGATCTCTGGATGGGCTGACTGGTGAAGGGCTTCCCCCACTGAAGCCAGCCTGCACTTTTTCAAAGGCCCGTACACCGACATAAGGCCACAATGATCACAAATAAGGAAACAGGATACCACAAAAGTAAACTAATAAAGCTTTAATAACTGGCCCTAAAGAAATGGAGATCTATGAACTATCTGACAAAGAATTGAGAATAATCCTCTGAAAGAAATTCAGTGAACAACAAGAAAACACAAATAGGAGCGCCTGGGTGGCTCAGTTGGTTAAGAGTCCATCTCTTGGATTTGGTTTTGGCTCAGGTCATGATCTCATGGGTTATGAGATCAAGCCCTTCGTGGGGCTCCCTGCTCAGTGGGGAGTCTGCTTGAAGATTTTCTCCCTCTGCCCCTCCCCACACTCGTGTGCATGCTTTCACTCTCTCTCTCTCTCAAATAAATAAATAAATCTTAAAAAACACACACACACACAAATAGACAACAAAATTAGTGATTTCCTGGATATAACACCAAAAGCACAAGCACCAAAAGCAAAAATACATAAGTGGGACTTAACACCAAACTAAAAAGCTTCTGCACAGCAAAGAAAATAATTAGCAAAATGAAAAGGCAACTTACAGAAAGGAGAAAATACCTGCAAACCATATAGCTGATAAGAGTTACTATCCCAAATATGTAAGGAACGCATACAACTCATAGCAAAGAAAAAAGAAAAAGAAAAAATTTAAATTTAAATTTAAAAAGTGGGCAAAGGATCTGAATAGATATTATTCAAAAGAAGACATCCAAATGGTACACAGGTATTATTAAAATATGCCCAACATCCCTAATCATCAGGGAAATGCAAGTAAATACCTCAATGAGATAATACCTCACACATGTTAGAATGGCTATTATCAAAAAGACAAATGATAACATGTTGTTGAGATGTGGAGAAAAGAGAATCCTTGTATACCGTTGGTGGGAATGTAAATCGGTACAGCCATTATGAAAATAGTATGGAGATTTCTCAAAAAAAAATTAAAAATAAACCATATGATCTAGCAATCCCAATTCAGGAAAGAAAATGAAATCCAAAGGAAATAAAAATAGGATCTTGAAGAGATATTTGCACTCCCACGTTTATTGCAGTATTATTCACAATAGCCAAGGTATGGAAACAATCTAAGTGTCCATCGACAAAATGCATGGATAAAGAAGATGTGGTATAAATATACAATGAAATATTATTCAGCCATGAGATAGAAGGAAATCCTGCCATTTGTGACAACATGGATGAAACTTGAAAGCATGCTAAGTGAAACAAGCCACATAGAGAAAGACAAATACTACATCATCTAAGTTATATGGGGAATCTAAAAAAAAGAAAGAAAAAAGAAAAAAGTCAAACTCATAGAACTAGAGAGTAGTGGTGGTTACCAGAGGCTGGGGGAGGTGGCAATGGGGAAATGAGATGTTGGTCAAAGGGTATCAAGTTGCAGTTATGTAGGATGAGTTGGACTAGAGAGCTAATACATAGGCATGATGACTAGCCTTAATAATACTGTATTGAACACTGGAAATGTGCTAAGAGAGTAGATTTCAGGTGCACTCATCACACACAAAAAAATGGTAATTATGTGAGGAGATGATATGTCCATTAGCTTGACTGTACTCGTTTCACTATGGATGTGTATATCGACTCATCATGTCGTACACCTTAGATATATACAACTTTTATTTTTTTAATGTAAAGAAAGAATTTTAAATATCATTTAAGATCGTGTCAAAAAACATGCTTCAGGAAAAATTTAACAAACTATGTACAAGATTTATATGTTAAAAGCCACAAAATGGGGCACCTGGGTGGCTCAGATGGTTAAGCGTCTGCCTTCAGCTCAGGTCATGATCCCAGCGTCCTGGGATCAAGTCCTGCATCGGACTCCCTGCTCCTTGGGAGTCTGCTTCTCCCTCTGCCTCTCTCTCTCTCTCTGTCTCTCATGAATAAATAAATAAAATCTAAAAAAAAAAAAAGCCACAAAATATTGCTGAGAGAAATTACAGACCTAAATAAATTCAGAGATATGCCCTGTTATATGGATCAGAACACTCAATATTATTAAGATGTCAGCTCTCGGTCCAAGTCCTTGCTGGTCCTGACCCGGCCACATAAACTATTTCCCCAGCTATGCCACGCCCGCGGAGTCCCCTCCTACGGATTCCACCTCATCTTGTCCTTTGCACCGGACGCATTCAGAGCCCACTGAAGATGGGGAGGCAGAGTCCCAGAGAGATGACTTGCTCTAGGGCAAGCCAGCTGCCATGTTGTGAGGATACTCAAGCAGCACTATGGTCTATGTGGAGAGGAACTGAGGCCTCCTCCTGCCAACACTGACTTGCCAGCATATGAATGAGGCACCTTGCAAATGGATCTTCTAGCCCAAGTCAAGCCTTCACATGACTGCAGCCTGACTGATGTTTGACTGCAACCTCCTTGAGACACCTAGCTCAGTCAGAACTACCTAGCTCCCAAATTCCTGATTCACAGCACCTGTGATCTAATAAATGTTTTTGGGCCAATTAATTATACTGTGATAAATAACTGACCCTTGGGGAAAAAAAAAAAAAAAATTTCAGCCCTCCCCAAAATGATCTATAGATTCAACACAATATCAAAATCCTAGCAATCTTTTTAAAAATGGAAATTGACAAACTGGTTCTAAATTTACATAGAAATACAAAGAATCTGGTTTAGCCAAAACAATTTGCAAAAAGAACAAAGTTGAAAGACTTTACCTGATTTCAAGACTTAACTAGAAAGCTGCAGTCATCAAGTCATCTGTGTGGTACAGACATAAAGATTAACAAATGATTATTGGATCAGAACAGAGAGTGCCAAGACACATAGACAAATGTGCTAAGGCAATTGAATGGGGAAAGCAAATAACTTTACAACAAATAATGCTGAAACAATTGGACGGCCATACAGGAAAAAATAAACCTTGATCCTTTCCTCGTACTATCCACAAAAATTAACTCAAGATGGATCATATGCTTAAATATAAAAATTAAGACTGTAAAACTTCCAGAAGAAAACATAGGAGAAAATCATTGTGACTTTGGGTTAAATAATATTTATTTTTTTTTTAAGATTTTATTTATTTATTTGAGAGAGAGCATGAGCATGAGTTGGGGGAAGGCTAGAGGGAGAGGGAGAAGCAGGCTCCCTGCTGAGCAAGGAGCCCGATGAGGGGCTCGATTCCAGGACCCTGGGATCATGACTGGAGCCGAAGGCTTAACTGACTGAGTTACCCGGGCATCCCTGGGCAATTTTTATTGTACCTAAGTTTACCTCAATAAATTAGATTTTTAACTTGGCACATAATTCTACCAAGATTATTGAAACATAAATACTCTACAAAGCATTCTATTCTAATTAAACATAATACTTAAAAGTCTACATGAACTTTATGGGTAAAAATGAAAAAATGAGATTACTAGTTCAGTTAGATAAACCCCTGGGCAGTGGTATTGTTCATCCATCTCCACTGGTTGGAGGGACGGGGATAACTATGAGGAAAAATACTGAAAAGAATTATGAACATAATCACTGCTCATCTTCTGAGTATCTTTTTACCAGTAAATCAGAAGATAAGTTTTCCAATTACATATGATCTTTCTTAAGAGTTTGCTTGCATTACATAGCCATCTATGGTCAAGGGAAATCCTATGTACTTCTTCAATATCCATAAATTAACATTCAGTGATAATTTTCTGAATCTAAAGATGATGATTTTACTGAACATATTTTGCTTAATAACCTTCACAGTCAGGCTCATTCTGAAACTAAAAAGAGTATTCGGTAAATTTAATAATAGCAATAATATTATCGTCTTCCAAATATATGTGTTGAGGCCAATTGAAGATATCGTAAATGTGCTTTCCTAGAACAGCTGAGAATTAGGAAAAGCGCCCCAGCTTCTACATGGAGTAATACTCTACAGTAGACAGAAGTATACGTTCTAAAACACTAATAATTGTCCTTAAATAGTAGTCTCATTTTTCTTCAACTTAATCACAAAGCTCATAAAATTATACACAATACAAGGAAACAATAGAGGAAAAAGATGAAGAGAAAGGAACCTGGGCCATTCAGGTTAGTAATGGATGAGACCTTAGCAAATTTCCTTTTGCAGAGCTGGACCTTTCATTGAATTGAATTAATAATAATGCTATTTCATTGTCAAGAGTGGCAGGTGACCTCAACCTACTCCCTTTGGGACTTCCTGTGAAGTTCCTTTATACCTTCTCTAGGAAAATTCTAAAATGATTATTTCTTTCCCCCTCTACTGCTTTCCCTCCCTCTTCTCTCTCCCCTAAGATAGTTCTAAAATTTTTTTGTGTGCGTATCTAGATTAGGTTCCCTCTGGAGAGGAAGTATGCTGAACACATTTTGTATGTGGTGTAATTTTAATTCTTTGATAAGGGTGCTAAGCAATAATAACAGTCGTGATGATAATAAGGGGCCAGGTTAGATAAGCATGTGGAATCTAAATTTGGAATGTAGGGGTTTCCTAGAGAAAGGCAAGATAATGTTGCCTTATAGCTTAGTACATGTTGGGAGTAGCTTCTCAAAGTAGACATTTGCAACTGCCATTTTAGCTCTCTATCTAAGCATCTTTTTTTTTTTTAAAGATTTTATTTATTTATATGACAGAGAGAGACAGCGAGAACAGGAACACAAGCAGGGGGAGTGGGAGAGGGAGAAGCAGGCTTCCCGCTGAGCAGGGAGCCCGATGTGGGACTCGATCCCAGGACCCTGGGATCATGACCTGAGCCGAAGGCAGACGCTTAACGACTGAGCCACCCAGGCGCCCCTATCTGAGCATCTTTACAGCTCTTATCACTGAGCTTTGACAGAGGTATTAAGCTATGACAGAATAGATTTGGAGAATCTTACCACTTGTCTCTGCCTATAACAAACCAGGACAGGTTGAAGTGTTGGGCTACTACCCAAAAGAATCAGAACACAAATGCTAAGTCTTGATAAGAAAAAATAAAGTCAAGGGTGCTAATTGGAAGGAGGCCCAAAAGGCTAAACCCTGGCCCAAAGGAAAATTTAAAATCCTGTAAAGATTTAGCCCCTATTTTATGCTGAATCAATTTGATTCAATTTTTTTTTAAGATTTATTTATTTATTTGAGAGAGCGAGAATGAGAGAGAGTACATGAGAGGGGGGAGGGTCAGACGGAGAAGCAGGCTCCTCGCTGAGCAGGGAGCCCAATGCGGGACTTGATCCCGGGACTCCAGGATCATGACCTGAGCCGAAGGCAGTTGCTTAACCAACTGAGCCACCCAGGCACCCCTTGATTCAATTTTTTAAATGGAAAAAAATGTCCTGCCTCTTCAGATTCCTGTGGTACATGGTTATTACCTAGAGATAGATAATATTCCAAAAAAAGATTGGCTAAGATGTTTTCAAGTGTACATGTCCTCTCCAGAGGCATCTTCTGGTCATCAAGTTACATGAATGAAACATCATGTCATCACTCGTGGAAAAACACATCAGCTAGTCATGGGGATTATTACTGATATTTCTGCTGGCTTAAACCGTGTTTCAACAATCAGATGTAAGCCTTCTGTAAACAAGATCTGTGCCTGATAATGATTCTGTCCTCTACAATATCTGTGAGGAAGCCCTGGTCATAGCAGACGTTAACTATTGATTAATTCAAAATGTTAAATTTAACTTTGTGTATACAAACCACTCCCACCATACATTCATACAACAAACTAGGTTTTTAATAAATACTCTGTTCACTATAACACCAAAAGCCATATTTTTAAAAATTACATTATTTTATCTCTTTAAAGGCAAGAAAGCTTTTTATTTATTGCAGTCTTTAAAAAATGTTATTGTTTTATTAGTGCAACAGTATACACGTTCTTTTTTGAAAATTTAGAAAATAAAAATAAAAAAGTAAAAACCACTCATATTTCTACCACAGAGAGAATAACCAAATTATCTGATATTTTCCAAAAATATTTTCCAGTATTTTTTCTATGCTTTTATTTTTATGCTTTTTACATGGTAATTTTTTTTTACCTAAGAATATAATCATATTTGCATATTACCATCAAAATTATCGCTAATATTTATTTACAAGGTTATTTTAAATAACAGCATAATCTAGGGGCGCCTGGGTGGCTCAGTCGGTTAAGCGTCTGCCTTCGGTTTAGGTCATGATCCCGGGATCCTGGGATCAAGCCCCGTGTCAGGATCCCTGCTCAATGGGGATCCTGCTTCTCCCTCTCCCTCTGCCACCCACCTCTGTCCCTTTCCCTGCTTGTGCTCTCTCTCTCAAATAAACAAATAAAATCTTTGAAAAAAAAAAATAACAGCATAGTCTAACCAACACTTATTAAACTCTACTTCATTACTGGACTTTTAGGTTGTTACTAATATTTCACTATTATATGTAATATGCTTTTGGAAGATCTGTTTCTAAATGGAAGCTGTGAGCAGTGGGCAATAGAGATCAAATAAAATGTGAACTAACTTCACTCCTCCAGAGGCCTTTTTCCTTTCTCCCAAGCCTGGCCCATCAACAGACCTTCTTTAAGAAAGATTTTTTAAAATTACTATTTAAATACTAAAAATAAGATCTAGAGCTTCATTTGCTTTCGTTCTCCATTCCTGTTGGACTCACCCAGTCATCTGCTTTACCTTAACTCATCGTTTTACTCATTCCTCCTTCCCAAAATTTAATTTCTCTCTTCACACTAATACAATGAGTTTACTTCATAAGAAGACCACTTCAAAGTCTATGCAATCTAATAATCCTGTGGCATTTTAATCACATGTAGAAGATATACAATTGGACTGGATATTATCACTAGAACATTCTCTTGAGGAGTTAGGGGGAAGACCAAAAAGAACATCTTGATGAGATTCTGTTTGTTGGTACAAGCTTTGTGTTAAAAGCTTTATTCTTATTGATAGAAGCTCTGTAATGAGCTCAAATGAAATACTTCAGTAAATGTTATGTTAACTAGACTTACTATGGTGATCATTCTGCAATATATACAAATATAGAATCATTGTGTTATACATCTGAAACATATAATGTATGTCAATTACACCTTAAAAAAAAAAAGTTCAGTAAGGAGGAGAGACGACCTGTCAGTCTGTGTTGTTTTGGTCACATTAAGGCTCTCAAACGAATATATTTTTTCCATGACCATTGAGAATAACAAGAGTTGACAATGGGGAAAAGGTGGGGAAGGAAATAAGTAGGAAATTGTGACAAATAGACAGGAGAGCCAAGCTCCATTTTAAAGGTCAACAAATCCATTTAGATATTATGATACCTTGTCAGCTCCTAACACACTATAAGCTTTTGGTATTTATTTAATATTAACTGGGATTTTAAAAAGACCTTCCCACTCAGTTTTTATATATAGTTTTTCACGTAAAAATAAAGGCACAGAAACAAACAGTCCATGTTGTGTCAAATAAGGTCTGACCTACCTAATTCTGACAACAGTCCATTCCACAGTTAAAATCCCTCATCAACAATAATCCCTAAACTAGCAGCTGGCAATTTATGTCGCTCTCAATTTAAATGAAGCCAGCAGTCCTAATCCTCACCTTTAATTTAGGATTAAATAGTTTTCTAAGTGGGGGGTGCCTCTCTATGTTTTTAAAAGGGGATGATGCAATGGTGTACTCAAACTGGTGATGATAATTGGTCTTTAAGGGGTTATTGTTCAGGACAGATCAATTTTAACAGCATCTTGTATTTTCCTGGTATCTTTCAAACTCAAAGCTCTTCTCATAGTCGTACTCTTATGTCCATTTTCCCACAGTCCCTCCTAGGAAAGAGAAGAATGGAATAAAGCAGACGGGGAAACTGCAACACAGGGAAGAATTTAGCCACCCAGCCAGTGGTTAAACTGGCCTAGTATGTTCTTTGGTGTCCACATTAGAGCCTCCATGTAGACCACGTCACTGGATCTTACTGAATCTTAGCATGTTTCCTCCTTGTATTTACTGGTTAGAAAGAAACTCGCCTATTTTAAAGCCTGCTTTTCGAGAGGCCTGGGTGGCTCAGTTGGTTAAAGCGTCTGCCTTCGGCTCAGGTCATGATCTCAGGGTCTGGGATCGAGTTCCATGTTAGGCTCCTTGCTCAGCAGGGAAGCAGGGAGCCCGCTTCCCCGTCTGCCTACCTCGCTCTCTCTCTGACAAATAAAAGTCTTAAAAAAAATTTTTTTTTTAAAAAGCCCCTACTTTTCTGGGCAAAGAGCAAGTGTTAAGGGTGCTCTATTCATTCTCTTTGACTCATATGTGCTGTGGAAGCAGGGTAGAAATCATGAGAGAGGAAACTAAATTCACACGTGAATTCTCAAAACAAAAACAAAAACCTATCTGGGTTCAAACCCTGTCACTTAATAGCAATTTAACTGTACAAGTTCCTGAGCCTCCCTCAGCCTTTTTCCTTATCTATAAGATGGGGATGACAACAGTACCCACCTCAGAGGTTGTTAGGTCAAATAAATAAGTAAGTAGATACAAACAAATTCAGAACAGTCCCAGGCTGTTAGTTGTTAGTGATATACAATTTGCATAAATCTTCTTAGGAGGGCCACAGCTGCATAAAATGGTAAATATGTATCAACCCTAAAATTAACTCCTTGTAATAATCCTCATTTCATTTTCTTTTTTTTTTTTTAAGATTTTATTTTTAAGTAATCTCTACACCCAACGTGGGGTTCAAACTTACAACCCTGAGATCTGGAGTTACACACTCCATCAACTGAACCAGCAGGCCCCCATCTCATTTCCTTTTCTGATAAGAGTACTACCCTGGTAAATTTTTTTTTTAAATGCCATAAGACATAGTGTCATTTTATTTTTATCAAGGCTTATTACAAAATCCCTCAGGTTATTTTTTTGGACAGGATGGAGAAATGTGAACTGAAAGGTATCAAAAGAATATTGGTGACATGCTGAAAGGAGGTCTTCAGGAACATGCCACACAACTCTGTTCTTTGCCTGTATTATTCAACAATTTTAATCAGTGACTTCTACAAACACTAAAAGAAGCAGGAACTAAATTTTCAGATGAACGTGAGGCTTGAAGAGACTGCCGATTAATACTGTATCAAACCAATATTTTAAAAGATCTCAATATTTTAAAAGACATGGACAATGAGTTAAAATGATCAAAATAAAAGTTTACAGAGATAAATACAAAAGATCTAAACTTACATTTAAATAGTCATCTGTACAAGCAAGCTTTGGAGATATTTCATTAACAACAACAAAAAAGAAAAGGAAGGAAGGAAGGTAGGAAGGAATGAAGTCCACTATTTGCCAAAATTGATAAGCTGAATGTTCATTTTTTAAAGAATATTTTATTTATTTA
Source organism: Neomonachus schauinslandi (assembly GCF_002201575.2). Taxonomy (NCBI): domain Eukaryota; kingdom Metazoa; phylum Chordata; class Mammalia; order Carnivora; family Phocidae; genus Neomonachus; species Neomonachus schauinslandi. The sequence continues at coordinate 100,838,006 of NC_058407.1, read as the reverse complement.
TTTATTTGAGAGAGAGAGAGCATGGGTGGGGTGAGGGGCAGAGGGAGAAGCAGATTTCCCGCTGAGCAGGGATCCCAATGCAGGGCTCAATCCAGGCACCCCAGGATCATGACCTGAGCGGAGGGCAGACCCAACTGACTGAGCCAACCAGGCGCCCTGACAAGCTGAATATTCAAATGAACAAACATGAGATAAAAGAAACCTTAGAATTTATCAAATATTCAGTTCAGGAAGGTCATAGACCTATTATATTCCATAAATACCATTTAATAACTGGGGTGTACAGATACAGGCTTTAGACAATTCTCAAACTCCCTGAACAGCCTATGCAAATGATGAGTTTTTTTGTCTACATTTTTTTTGAGTGTGCGTAGTTTTCACTGGAGTCCCACAGGTGTGTCTTTGACGTCTCCCCCATCAAAGAAAAAGAGCTTAAGAACCACTAATCTATAATATGGTGTTCAGTTCTGAGCGCTATTTTTAAAGAAACTGATAAAACAAGTCCCAGTTAATAGAGCCCAGGATGGCAAAGGCTTGGAAATCATGTCTTATAAAAACAGTGGAAGCCTAGGAAACATAGCATGGATAAGAGAATTTGGGGGGGGGACGTGATAACATTCTTCAAATGTCTGAAAGGACTTGTGTGTGTAAAATGGCTTAGATTTATTCTGTGTGGCTCCAAAGGGCAGAAGGGTAGAAGTTACTAGGAGACAGATTTCAGCTTAACATAAGCAAGAATTTGGTAATGATTAAAGCTGCCCTAAATTAGAATCAACTGTCCTGTGAGCCAGTGAACTCCTTGTTACAGGAAATGTTCAAACAGAAACTGGGTGACTGATCTTCAGTCGGTGATATTGAAGGGAATTTCCACACTGGACAGTAGGTTAGTCTCGATGACCACTAAGGACTCTTTCAATTCTAAGATTTTTTGATTCCCTGATCCTTGTCAATGTTAGACAAATTCCCTAGCACCTCTCCCCACCATCCCCAAATAAAAAGGAGAAGTGTTTTTATCTACATTGTGGTTTTTTGGTTATATTTAATGAAGCATATAGAATATTACCTTCCTAGAAGAAAAAAATTGACTTAAATAGAATCATAAAACAGATAAATAAACTATGACCTAAGGAAACTAAATTATTTGTCCCAAGATTCTGACATTCTTTTACTAGCTAGCCATGTTAAATCTACAATATTCTTGGGCGCCTGGGTGGCTCAGTCGTTGAGCGTCTGCCTTCGGCTCAGGTCATGATCCCAGGGTCCTGGGATCGAGTCCCACATCGGGCTCCCTCCTCGGGGGGGAAGCCTGCTTCCTTTGTTTTTTACCCTCTCCCACTCCCGCTGCTTGTGTTCCTACTCTCGCTATCTCTGTCTCTGTCAAATAAATAAATAAAATCTTTTTAAAAAAAAATCTACAATATTCTTTTTAAGCTGGCAAATGCTTGTGGAATACAGAAGGCTCCCCAGTCCCAACAGGGATTTAATTTTCCTGATAATTTCCTTATAAAACCGGAGTATTGTATACCAACTCCTTTTCATAATTCAGGTTCAAATTAGAAAGTTTGAGGAGTCTTTCTCCTCTCTTGGCCTGCCTATCTTTTAGGATACTTATATATATGATAAAGGAGACAAAAGGATAAAGAAGCTTAGGGGAAAAAGTGTGGGGAGGGATGTTGGGATAAAAATTACTGTCTAAAACTTGAACTTTGGATTATCTTTGGATTTTGTTTTTCCATGTTATTCCTTCTCCCATTATCAGTTAACCTACAACAATGCATCACATATTTCCTGAGAACCTACTATGCGCAAGGCATTTTGATCATCCAAATAGCCATCAAAGGGATTATAAAAACTGTGCTATGCCTCCACCATATTTGTATTAAGCTTAATAGAGCCTTGAAGAAGGTTAATGTTATGGTCAAAATATCTTTTGCTGTTGTTGTTACTGCCAGCACAAAATGGAAATAAACTGGTAGCTGGGTTCAAGTGTTTGTACAACACATACTGGGAATAAAACTAGCTCTGTTCATTCTAAATATTCAATAGGTGATTGAGAGATTAGTAAATTTCACAACTATGTATAAAATATTGGCAAATGACCAGGATGAATTTAGCAAGATGCTTAATTAGAAAAAAATAAACATAATGCAGACCCATAGCTAACATCATACTTAATGGTGAGAGACTAAATGCTTTCCACTAAGATCTGGAACAAAACAAAAATGTCTGCTCTTGCCAGTTCTGTTCAACATTGTCCTGGAGGTTCAAGCCAGGGCAATTAAACAAGAATGGATTGGAAAGGAAAACTATGTCTATTTGTAGATGATGTGATCTTATATATAAAAAATCCTAAGGAATCTGCTAAAAAACTTAGAACCAGTATCAAGTTTAGCAAGTTTACAAGATACAAGATCAATGTAGAAAAATTTAAAAAAGACTATCTATTATTGCATTCTCCCCCTGGAATTGTCCTAATCAGGCTTCAGGTCTAGCTGCAGATTGGTCTTCAATCCAAGATTTGTAATAATTTTTTAGAAAGTTAAGCCTTGGCAAGAGCTAAAATAATTTGGGTTATCTGCCCTTGACTTTATTTATTTTTTTATTTTTTTATTTTTTTAAAGATTTTATTTATTTATTTGACAGAGAGAGACACAGCGAGAGAGGGAACACAAGCAGGGGGAATGGGAGAAGGAGAAGCAGGCTTCCCGCAGAGCAGGGAGCCCGATGTGGGACTCGATCCCAGGACCCTGAGATCATGACCTGAGCGGAAGGCAGACGTTTAACGACTGAGCCACCCAGGCGCCCCTGCCCTTGACTTTATAGAGGTCTCCTTCTGTGAGGATGCAGAGGGAAAGGAGGGTCTGAGTGGAACTACGGCCTGCTTCCAAATAATGTCTGGGAAACAGGCTGAAGGTAGAGTCATGATCCCACTCTTCCTTCAGAGAGGGAGTTCTGATTGTGACATTTCTGTTTCCTTTCTGTCTTTCTCTTGGTTAGAGGAGGAAGAAGTGGAAAGTAATTTTGAATGATGGTTGGTTCATATTACCTCCCTCTTACTTACTGTTTTTGTTTTTTACCCTCCCATTATTAGGGCAATAGCCCTTGGCCTGTCCTGAATAGGTATGAGGGGGGCTAGGTCCAGCAGGTGCCCTGAGGGAATAAACTAACTCCTTTCTTTTCTGGGGTGCGAATGCTCCCTACCATATAGTTGACATGTTAGGAATTCTCTCTTTCCCTACCTATCTTCCCTCTAACAGCAGAATTCCTATCCTTCCTTCCTTCCTCAGTTAAGTATGTTGATCACCCTGTAATTCTATTATGTCAGAGTATGTGTGTGTATGGGGGGAAGGGGTTCTTTACACATTTTTGTGGTTTGTGGCTTTTTCTTCCACACATTAGTTCCCACCACTCCTGTCCTGGGGCATTGGGATCATTCGGGAAGTGTAGTGAAGCTCATCACTGTCCTTTGTTTTGGAGATTATTATTTTGCCTAAGTAGTCCATCTTATACAGGTTGCCAACTAACTGTGCATTCCCTTTGCCCCTATGGCTGCTGGTATAAATAAACTGCATCTCTCCATTGGTAAACAGTACTAATTAAAATTTTTAAATGATTTTTTTTTTATTTCAAGTTTTAATTTAAATTCCAGCTGGTTAACATATAGTGTAATATTAGTTTCAGGAGTAGAATTTAGTGATTCATCCTTACACACAACACCTAGTGCTCATCACAAGTGCTCTCCTTAATACCCATCACCCATTTAACCCATCCCCCCACCCACCTCCCCTCCAGCAACCCTCAGTTTGTTCTCTATAGTTAAGAGTCTGTCTTATAGTTTGCCTCCCTCTTTCTATTTTTATTTTTTTATATTTTATTTATTTATTTGACAGAGAGACAGCGAGAGAGGAACATAAGCAGGGGGAGTGTGAGAAGGAGAAGCAGGCTCCCCGCTGAGCAGAGAGCCCAACTTGGGGCTCGATCTCAGGACCCTGGGATCAGGACCTGAGCCTAAAGCAGATGCTTAATGACTGAGCTACCCAGGTACCCTGCCTCCCTCTTTTAAAAGAATTATTCATTGGGCACCTGGGTGGCTTAATCGGTTAAGTGTCTGCCTTCGATTCAGGTCCTGATCCCAGGGTCCTGGGATGGAGCCCCAGGTCAGGCTCCCTGCTCAGTGGGGAGCCTGCTTCTGCTTCTCCTGCTTGTACTCTCTGCTTCTCCTTCTCTCTCTTCTGCTTCTCCTGTTTGTGCTCTCTCAAGTAAATAAATAAAATCTTAAAAAAATAAAACAAATAAAGAATTATTTATTTATTTTTAGAGAGAAAAAATGTATGTGCAGGTGAGCGGGCTGGGCAGAATCTTCACAAGCAGACTCCTTGCTGAGCTTGATCCCACAACCTATGAGACCATGACCTGAACCAAAATCAATATAGAGCTTGATCCCACAACCCGTGAGATCATGACCTGAGCCAGAATCAAGAGTTGGACCACCCAGGCACCCCTGCCTCCCTCTTTCTAAGATGACTTAAAAAAAAAAGATCAATATAGAAAAATCAGTTGTATTTCTGTACAATAACAATGAACAAATTGAGAAAACAGTTTCATTTACAACAGCATCAAAAAGAATAAAATAATTAGAAATAAATTTAGCAAAAGAAGTGCAAAACTTACACACTAAAAATTATAAAACATTGTGAAAAGAAATCAAGGAAGACCTAAATAAATAGAAAGACATCCCATGTTCATTGATTGGAAGAGTTAATATTGTTAAATACAATACTCTCCAATTAAACTACAGGTTCACCATCATCCTTACCAAAATCTCTTGCAAAAATGGACAAGCTGATCTTAAAATTTTATGGAATCTCAAGGGAAGAGCAAACAATCTTGAAGAGCAAAGTTAAAGCACTTGCACTTCCTGATTTCAAAAACATACTACACAGCTACAGTAATCAACATAGGGTAGAATTGGCATACAGATAAACATATAGATCAATGGAATAGAATTGAGAGTCCAAAAAATAATCTCTCATATTTATGATTAGTTGATCTTTTTTATTTTATTTTTTATTTTTATTTTTTTATTTTATTGTTATGTTAATCACCATACATTATATCATTAGTTTTTGATGTAGTTGATTTTCAACAAGAATGCCAAGACCAGAGTGCCTGGGTGGCTCAGTCAGTTAAGAGCCAACTCTTGATTTCAGCTCAGGTCATGATCTCAGGGTCCTGAGATTGAACCCCATGTCAGGCTCCATGCTGGGCGTGGAGCCTGCTTAAGATTCTCCTTCTACCTCTGCTCCCCTCCCCCACCACATGCACGCTCTCTCTCTTTCTCAAAAAAAAAGAATGCCAAGACCACTCAGTGGGAAAGAATAGTCTTTTCAACGAACAGTCCTGGAACAATTGGATAGCCACAGGCAAAGAATGAAATTGAATATCTACTTCACACCACACACACAAATTAAATCAAAATGGACCATAAACCCAAATGGAAGAACTAAATCTATAAAACACTTACTAGAAGAAAACATAGGAGTGAATCTTTGTGACCTTTAGTTAGGCAAAGATTTCTTATATATGACACCAAAAGCACAAGCAACAACAAAAATAGGTATATTGGACTTCACTGTTGGTAGGAATGTAAAGTAGTGGAGATGCTTTGGAAAACTGTCACTTCCTCAAAAAGTTACACACAGAGTTATGATGCAATTCCTGCAATTCCAGGTGCAATTAGGCTATTTATATATTTGATAAATGGAGATCAGAACGATAAAGAAGTTTATAAAAATTCCACATCAAGGTGCATAGCCAAGAGACATAAAACCTATATCCACACAAAAACTTGTACATGAATGTTCATAGCCGCATTATTCACAATAGCCAACAAGTAGAAACTATTCAAATATCCATCAACTAATGAATGGTTAAATGAAATGTTGCCTATTCACACAATGAAATCTTATTTGGGCATAAAAAAAGGATGAAACACTAATACATGTACAATATGGATGAACTTTGAAAACATTATGGATAATATGCCATTAATTCCAGCCAGTATAGTAATCATTCTCATACATTATAGTTTTCATTTCTAGAAGTTCAATTTGGGCCTTTAAAAATATCTTTCATGTCTCTATTTGATATACCTGATTTTTCCTCTAGCCTTTTGAACCTACGGAGTAGAGTTATAACTATTGTAATGTTCCTGTCAATTCTTTTTTCCTTTAAGACTTTATGTATTTATTTTTATTTTAGAGAGAGTGCCAGTGGGGGTAGGGGCAGAGGGGAAGGGCAAGGGAGAGGGAGAGAATCTCTAGCAGACTCAATGCTGAGTGCTGAGTCCGTGCCAGGCCTAATCCCATGACCCTGAGATCACGACCTGAGCTAAAACCAAGAGTCAGGCACTCAACTGACTGAGCCACCCAGGCGTCCCATTGCCTGTCAATCCTAACATCTGCATCACTTCTGGGTCAGTTCAATTAATTACTTTCCTCATTATGGTTCATATTTTCCTGCTTCTTTGGATGTCCAGTAATTTTTTATTAATGCCATTCTTTGTGAATTTACCTTGTGGAGTGCTGGATATTTTTGTAGTTCCATAAATATTCCTGAGTTTGTTTTGGAGCACAGTTATTTAGGAACAGTTTGATCCTTTCAAGTCTTGCTTTTAAAATTTGTTAGGCAGAAGACAGTCTCTTCAATAAATGGTGCTGGGAAAATTGGACAGCCACATGCAGAAGAATGAAACTTGACCATTCTCTAACATTCACAAAGATAAACTCAAAGTGGATGAAATACCTCAATGTGAGACAGGAATCCATCAAAATCCTAGAGGAGAACATAGGCAGTAACCTTTTTGACATCACCCACAGCAACTTCTTTCAAGATGTATCTCCAAAAGCTAGTGAAACAAAAGCAAAAATGAACTTTTGGGACTTCATCAAGATAAAAAGCTTCTGCACAGCAAAGGAAACAGTCAACAAAACAAAGAGGCAACCCACAGAATGGGAGAAGATATTTGCAAATGACACTACAGATAAAGGGCTGGTATCTAAGATCTATATAGAACTTCTCAAACTCAACACCCAAAAAACAAATAATCAAGTCAAAAAGTGGGCAGAAGATATGAAAAGACACTTCTCTGAAGAAGACATACAAATGGCTAACAGACACATGAAAAAGTGTTCATCATCATTAGCCATCAGATACTACCTTACACCAGTTAGAATGGTAAAAATGGACAGGGAAAGAAACAACAAATGTTGGAGAGGTTGTGCAGAAAGGGGAACCTTCTTCCACTGTTGGTGGGAATGCAAGTTGTTACAGCCACTTTGGAAAACAGTGCGGAGGTTCCTCAAAAATTTAAAAATAGAGCTACCCTATGACCCAGCAATTGCACTACTGGGTATTTACCCCAAAGACACAGATGTAGTGAAAAGAAGGGCCATATGCACCCCAATGTTCATAGCAGCAATGTCCGCAATAGCCAAACTGTGGAAAGAGCCGAGATGCCCTTCAACAGATGAATGGATAAAGAAGATGTGGTCCATATATACAATGGAATATTACTCAGCCATCAGAAAGGATGAATACCCAACTTTTACATCAACATGGATGGGACTGGAGGAGATTATGCTAAGTGAAATAAGTCAAGCAGAGAAAGTCAATTATCATATGGTTTCACTTATTTGTGGAACATAAGGAATAGCATGGAGGACATTAGGAGAAGGGAGGGAAAAATGGGGGGGGGCGGAATTGGAGGGAGAGATAAACCATGAGAGACTATGGACTCTGAGAAACAAACAGGTTTTTTTTTTTTTTTTTTAAAGATTGTATTTATTTATTTGACAGAGAGAAACACAGCGAGAGAGGGAACACAAGCAGGGGGAGTGGGAGAGGGAGAAGCAGGCTCCCCGCAGAGCAGGGAGCCCGATGCGGGACTCGATCCCAGGACCCTGGGATCATGACCTGAGCTGAAGGCAGTCGCTTAACCAACTGAGCCACCCAGGCGCCCCAAACAGGGTTTTAGAGTGAAATCATGTGGTATTTGTCTTTGGCTGAATTATTTTGCTTAGTATTATATGCTCTAGATCCATCCATGGTATTACAAATAGCAAGATTTCATTCTTTTTTTTACAGCTGAATAATATTTCACTCTGTGTGTGTGTGTGTGTGTGTGTGTTTATCTCATATTTTCTTTATCCATTCATCTATCAGTGGACACTTTCACTCACATTCATGTGCTGGTGAGTATTCTGTTGAATACTTGAAAGGGACCTTCTGAAGATCTCTAGATTTTTGTTGTTGTTGTTGTTAGTCATTTTTCTCTCTGTGCATAGCTGTCTCCTATCTGGTATTCTACCTTACAAACTCTAGCTGTCTTGATCTCCCTAGACCCTCTGTTCCATCTCTTCACCCCAGGAAATTTGCCAGGCTCTACCTCGATTCCACTTTTCTGTGCCACCATCTAGAAATTTTCTCAAGGCCATAAGCTAGGCAATCATAGGGGCTTAACCTCATTTATTTCCCATCTCTCAGGGTTCATTGTTCATTATGGCCTGATGTGCAATGTCCTGAAAATAGTTATTAAAAAAAAACATTTTGGGGGCGCCTGAGTGGCTCAGTCGGCTAAGCGGCTGCCTTCAGCTCAGGTCATGATCCCAGGGTCCTGGGATCGAGCCCCGCATCGGGCTCCCTGCTCAGTGGGAGGCCTACTTCTCCCTCTCCCTCTGCCTGCCACTCTGCCTACTTGTGCTGTCTCTCTATCTCTCTGTCAAATAAATAAATAAAATCTTTAAAAAAAAACAAAACCATTTTGTCTAGGTTTTTAGTTGTTTTGGGTGAAAGGATAAATTTGGCCCTTATTATTCCATCTTCATAGGAAGTGGAAGTCCTCGCTCATGTTGAATTTAGCAAAACCATAGAATTAATTGGCTCACATCATATAACCACAGAAACGAAGAATCTATACTAGCCTTAGGGTTGACTGGATCTATTGACTCAAATTATACCAGAATACCTTTTCTTTCTCTCTCCCTCCATCTTTCTTTCTTTTTTTTTTTTATTAAAAAAAATTTTTTTTTTAAAGATTTTATTTATTTATTTGACAGAGAGAGACACAGCGAGAGAGGGAACACAAGCAGGGGGAGTGGGAGAGGGAGAAGCAGGCCTCCCGTGGAGCAAGGAGCCCGATGCGGGGCTCGATCCCAGGACCCTGGGACCATGACCTGAGCCGAAGGCAGACGCTTAACGACTGAGCCACCCAGGCGCCCCTCTCCCTCCATCGTTCAATCTCATTTCTACTTCTATACATTGACCACATTCTAGTGGAGGACATGCTCACTGTCAGCTCTAGAGCTGACCCCGACAGCCAACATGCCAAGGACTAAGAGGAAACTCCTTTTCTATCTCCAACTTGGATAATTCTGTGGAAGGAGTGACCTGACTAGGTTACATCCTATGTCTATGTACCAACCACTAAGACTTGGAGGGTACATTATAAAGAATTACCCAACAAACAACAAAAAATACATATCATCTACCTTACCATTGTATACATAGGTATAGGCATTTCAAAGAATTCTCTTAGAACAACTTCCTAGAAATTGCTGTGTCAAATAAATAAATAAAATCTTTTAAAAAGGGCGGGGAGTGCCTGGGTAGCTCAGTTGGTTAAGCCTCCAACTCTTGGTTTCATCTCAGGTCATGATCTTGCGGTCGTGGGATCCAGCCAGCCCCATGGGCTCTGTACTCAGCAGGGAGTCTGCTTCAGATTCTCTCTCCCTCTCCCTCCTGCCCTCTTGCTCTCACTCTTGCTCTCACTCTCAAATAAATACATAAAATCAAAGAAATGGCTGTGTCAAAGGTTCAGAAAAAGATTTTTTCATAATTGTCAACTTTCCCAGCAAAAAGTTTATACCATTCTACCCTCCCATCAACACTGGATATTGGTTTTCATTGTTGCAAAGCTGACAGGTGAAAATGGTATTTCACTGTGCTTTTAATTTGCAGTTCTTTGCTTAGTCCTGGAATCAAATATTTTTTAACAGACATTCATTCAGGGCGCCTGGGTGGCTCAGTCATTAAGCGTCTGCCTTCGGCTCAGGTCATGATCCCAGGGTCCTGGGATCGAGCCCCACATGGGGCTCCCTGCTCTGCAGGAAGCCTGCTTCTCCCTCTCCCACTCCCCCTGCTTGTGTTCCCTCTCTCGCTGTGTCTCTCTCTGTCAAATAAATAAATAAAATCTTTAAAAAAAAAAAAACAGACATTCATTCATGCAGTGGATATTTACTGAGCGCCAACATGTGACAAGTACTGTTCTAGACACTAAATGTTTATTAGCCTTTTGTATTTTTTATGTTGGGACTTGCTTATCCTTTGGTCATTTTTCTACTGAGACGTGTGTCTTTTTCTTACTGATCTGTAAGAATTTCTTACATAATAATGATATCGATTCTGTCACATAAGTAGCAATATTTTAAAATTTAAGTCATCTGGGGGCGCCTGGGTGGCTTAGTTGTGAAGCATCTGCCTTCAGCCCAGGTCATGATCCTGGAGTCCTGGGATCGAGCCCTGCATTGGGCTTCCTGCTCCGCGGGAAGCCCGCTTCTCCCTCTCCCACACCCCTGCTTGTGTTCCCTCTCTCACTGTGTCTCTCTCTGTCAGATAAATAAATAAAATCTTAAAAAATAAAAATAAAAATAAAATAAAATTTAAGTCATCTGTCTTTAATTTTGTTTTTGACAGGTTTTTGATGTACAGCTTTTTAATATATTTGCGTCAGATCCTTTATGGTTTCTCCCTTTGATGATGACACAGTCTCATTTTTTAGCTGGTTACATCTCGCATGTTAGCCAGTTTCTGTTCAAGATTCACCAAATGGTATGTAAAAATCAGCTTTTGGTATGGATCTCTTCTAGAGCTTAATCTTAGCCTGCTTTGTATAAGACTCCCAGGGCTGCAGGCAGCAATTCAAAACATGGTTTCTCCCAAAAGGCTAATTAAGAGAGGGAGTACATCTGCTGTGTTCACCAAATTCATCACAGACTTGGGTTATAAACTGATGTTCTGGTTGATGATGTTCTCTGATTATTAATTTAGAAAAATCTATAAATAATGATATTAATAAGTTAGGTAGCAACAGTCACTTTTCATCTAGAACCTTTTAAATTTTGGCTTGCTCTGATCTGATAGCTAATTTATTTCCTGGTAGTCCCAGGAGAAAAGCAAGAACAACTGCACCCACAAATGTAGATTGCAAAAGCTGCTTCTCTTATATAAACTCATTTAGCTAAAACAGAGATCCTCCTACCTTTTAATCAAAATTAACTTGCATATTCAGTAATAATAAGAGCTGGAACATGAAGACTATGGCTTCTTGGCTGTGTTAGAAGGGGCCAGCTGGGGTGTGCTGGCAGTTTTCCAGCCTCAAATATAATTTTTTTTATAACCTATGAAATACACAAAACTTTCCTTCTATCTTTTGTTTGGCAAAAGTGGAGTTCAATCGAACTTTCTGCAATGATGAAATAGTCTATATCTATGCTGTTCAAAATGGTAAACATTAGCCACATGCATGGCTATTAGGCTCTTGAAATGTGGCTAGTAAGACTGAGAAATTAAATTTTAAAATTTTTATTAAAGTTTAATTAATTTAAATTTAGATAGCCAAATGTTCAGTGTTATAGAGTTAGCAAGTAAAAATATAGGATATCCAGTTAATTTTTTTTTTTAAAGATTTTATTTATTTATTTGACAGAGAAAGACACAGCGAGAGAGGGAACACAAACGGGGAGTGGGAGAGGGAGAAGCAGACTCCCCGCCGAGCAGGGAGCCCAATGCGGGACTCGATCCAGGGACTCCAGGATCATGACCTGAGCCAAAGGCAGTCGCTCAACCAACTGAGCCACCCAGGCACCCACCAGTTAATTATTTTTTTAAAGATTTATTTATTCATTTATTCTTGGGAGAGAAAGCCAGCACAAGCAAGGGGAGAGGCAGAGGGAGAGTGAGGGGGAAGGAGAGAAGCAGACTCCCTGCTGAGTGTAGAGCCCAACGGAGGGCCCAACCCCACGACCCTGAGATCATGACCTGAGCCGAAATCAAGAGGCAGATGCCCAACCATCTGAGCCACCCAGGCACCCCAGGATGTCCAGTTAATTGTTAATTTCAGATTAGCAACAGATAATTTTATAGTTGAGTGTATCCCAAATAATGCATGAGACACATTTAAAAAATTTTCTGTTTTTATCTAAAATTCATATTTAACTGGGTGTCCTATATTTTATGACTAGTGGCTACCATATTAGACAATGCAGGTATGGATGGATTGTCTTGTTTCTTGAAAAGTTCTTCAAAACTACTCAGAAACTCCTATAGGATTAAATCAAGAAGGAAAAATGGTTATGGTTGTGTTTTGGCAAGAAAAGATAGCCTGACACTTTTAGTTAATTGAAGTATAATTGACATACAGATTATATTCGTTTCATGTATACAAAATAATGATTTGACATTTGTATACATTGTGAAATGATCACCACAATAAGTCTAGTTACCATACAAAGTTAAAAAAAATTTTTTTTGTCTGTTGAGAACTTTTAAGATTTACTTTCTTAGCAACTTTTTTAAAAAAAAGATCTTATTTACTTTTTTGAGAGAGAGCGTGAGCACAAGCAGAGAGAGGAACAGAGGGAGAGGGAGAAGCAGACTCCCTGTTGAGCAGGGAGCACAATGAGGGGCTCAATCCCAGGACTCCGGAATCATGACCTGAACCAAAGCAGATGCTTGACCGACTGAACCACCCAAGTGCCCCTTTTTAGCAACTTTCAAATTTGCAATACCATATTAACTATAGTCACCATGCTATACATTACATCCCCATGACTTATTTATTTTATAACTGGAAGTTTGTATCTCTTGATTCCTTTCACCCATTTTGCCTATTACCTTATCCCCCTCCCCTCTGGCAACCAATCTGTTCTCTGGATCTGTGAATTTTTTTCTTTCTTTGTTTGTTTTTAGATTCCACATATAAGTGAAATCATATGGTATTTGTCTTTCTCTGACTTATTTCACTTAGCATAATGCCCTCAAGGTCCATGTCCATATGTTGTTGCAGATGGCAAGGTATCATTCTCTTTTATGGCTGAGTACTATTCCATTACATATATATGTATGTGGTATATATAATATAATGTGGTATTCCATTACATATATGTATATGTGGTATATATAATATAATGTGGTATATCTAAAAAAGATATGATATATCACACATACACACACATACATATTAATCACATTTTCTTTATCCATTCCTCTATCAATGAACATTTAGGTTGTTTCCATAACTTGGTAAATAATGCTACAATGAACAATGAATCTTTTCAAATTAATGATTCATTGAAGTGGATCATGACCTGAGCCGAAGGCAGATGCTTAATGACTGAGCCACCCAGGCGCCCTGAATGAATGTCTGTTAAAAAATATTTGATTCCAGGACTAAGCAAAGAACTGCAAATTAAAAGCACAGTGAAATGCCATTTTCACCTGTCAGCTTTGCAACAATGAAAACTAATATTTAGTGTATAAAAATGCAACTGATTTTGCATATTGATTTTGTACCCTGCAGCTTTACTGAATTTATAGTTCTAACAATTTTTTGTGGGGTCTTAAAGGTTTTCTACATATAAAATCATGTCACCTGCAAAGAGTGATACTTTTACTTCTTCCTTTCCAATTTGGATGACTTTTGTTTATTTTTCCTGCCTAATTGCTCTGGCTAGGACTTCCAATCTATGTTGAATGAAAGTGGCAAGAGTGGGCATCTTTGCCTTGTTCCTAACCTTAAGGGGAAAACTGTCAGCTTTTTGCTGTTGAGTATGACATTAGCTGTGGACTTGTCACATATGGTCTTTTTTATGTTGAGATACATTCCATCTATATACACTTTGTTAAGAGTTTTTATCATAAATTTATGTTGAATATTGTCAAATGCTTTTTCTGCATTAGCTGAAATGATTGTATGATTTTTATCCTTCGTTTGGTTAATGTGGTGTATCATGTTGATTGATTTGTGGATGTTCAATCATCTTTGCATCCCTGGAATAAGTCCCATTTGATCATGGTGTTTGAACCTTTGAATTTATTGTTGAATTCAGTTTACTAATATTTTGTTGAGGGCTTTTTCATTTATGTTGATCAGTGATATTGGCCTGTAATTCTTTCTTCCTCCCTTCCTTCCTTCCTTCCTTCCTTTCTCCTTCCTCCCTTCCTTTCTTTCTTTCTTTCTTTCTCCTTCCTCCCTTCCTTTCTTTCTTTCTTTCTTTCTCCTTCCTCCCTTTCTTTCTTTCTCCTTCCTCCCTTCCTTTCTTTCTCCTTCCTCCCTTCCTTTCTTTCTTCCTCCCTTCCTTTCTTTCTCCTTCCTCCCTTCCTTTCTTTCTCCTTCCTCCCTTCCTTTCTTTCTTTCTCCTTCCTCCCTTCCTTTCTTTCTTTCTTTCTCCTTCCTCCCTTCCTTTCTTTCTTTCTTTCTTTCTTTCTTTCTTTCTTTCTTTCTTTCTTTCTTTCTT